>NC_062227.1:14926682-15053597 GCF_902686445.1 Sciurus carolinensis
TTATTTTTGAATTTATGATTTTGAAAAATACCATTTAAGGAAAATTTTAAAATGTTATTAGAAAATCAAATAACTTGAATAATACTGGAGAACATTGCTAAGTGCAAAAGACCAGGCACCAAAAAACAAACCCTGAACATTCTCACTCTTACATGGAAGCTAAAAATGTTGATCTCAATGCAGAAGATAGTGTGGTTAATGTAGGTTAGGGAGTGCAGGTGGGAGGAAGGACCCAGGGATGTTGGATGGCAAGTCCTGAAATACAACTAGTAGGAGTAAGTTCTAGCATTTTCCATCAAAGTAAGTTTACAGCAATGTACTATATACTTAAAGGGAAATTGAAAGGAGAAGTTAGAAGGTTTCCAATATAAAGCGATGATAAATATTTAGAGATGAAAATTCTAATTGCCTGAATTGCTTTTCATACATTGTACACATATGTTAAACTTTCACAGTGTATCCTGTGAATGCATACAATTATTATGTGCCAAAATATAAAAATAATTGAATAAGGAGAAAATTTCAAAAAAAAAAAAAAAAAAAAGCCTGGCACCTGCCTTAGAGTTCATAAATTACATCTGCCCAGCACATGTATCAGTATCTCTGATGAATGTTCCTAGTGAGTCTAGTAAATAGGCAAGCAACACATCACTCAACCAATGTAATTGATATTCACTTTACTGTCTGTAATTTCCTTCTTAGTATTGCTAATGATGCAATTATTAATTATGTTTTTTTAATTATAGATTATTCAAGTTGGAGCTCTTGGTCCAAACACACTCGCACATCAAATTTTGTCTGTGATTTGGTGTAGGTGTTGTCCTTACATTGATGTGTCTTTTATTTTGCTTGACTATACATATATAGTTTCACAGTAAACATGATGAAAAAGAAGGTTATCTTGTTAAATTATCAATATGGGGGATTGCCCTTATATGTCTGAACAATTTCTTTAGCTATTGGTATATGTCCAGGTACAAATGTAACACATGCACACAGGGAAAACCTCATCAGAGTGATTTATATGTGTCCATTAGCCAGCAAATTTCCTAGTAAAGGGAATTATTAGTATTTACTTACTTCTTCCATGAATAATAAAGGAGTAAGAAAATGCTCCCTTGTTGGGATCATAGGAATGAGATAACCATTTAATGAAATAAAATTATTCTTACTAGTGTGAATCTTACTTCTGTATTTTTCTTTCTTTCCAGAGGACCCCATACCATTATAATTACTCTTAGGCAGAAATTTTGGCTAGTTTAAAGAGCTCAAAAACAAATTTCTCATATAGCATGAAAAATGGTCTGTATCTACTTAATGATTAAGAGTATTGAGCTCATAGTGCTTTACTCTTGACAGCTGTTCCTTGTCTCTCTGATGTGTACCCAGCTAACTTTCTCCTCAATGTTGGATATATATTTCACTGCTTGGGGTCTGGTATTTTGCCATTGGTATTTATTTCCATGTTTTTTCTTTCTATTAACCTCATTTTATCATTGATGGAAGTTTGGTCAGTAAATTTCCTGGTAAGGACTTTCATCTGTCATCAGTGTACTGAGAAGACACCTCCTTCTCTGGCCACCCCCAGCATCCTCATTATAGCCCTTGGTTGAAATTGTCCTCTGTCAGCATGTCATCTTGATGCCAGTGAAATGTGATTCCATGCTGTCTGCACATGCCTCTCTTCTTGACCACTACTGGGAATCTGTGGAGGAACACAAGGAAATAGGACTTGTTATTGCCTTTACTTTCCACTTCTATATTTTCTTCTTTCGTATTCCCTTTCATGCCCATTGCCCAATATCTGAGAACTTTGATGTAGAAAAAAATAAGAGGTAGACTATGAAAAGAGCACAAATAAGGGAGACAGAAAGATTAGATCAGGCTTACTCTGAGAAAGTTTTGATTCAGCAAACACGTCCTTGATCAAGTCATAGGAGGGGCACAAAGATGTGTCACCAATTTTGTCCTGAGGATTTTATGGTTTCATATATGTTATAATAAATTTACCAAAATAACTGAATTGAAGCTTAAAATTAGGAAATTCTCTGCAGGAGAGTGGAGCAACATGCAACAGAAATTAATTCACAGGAGGATGGCTGCTTTTTACACAGCCACTGGGCCATGTGGCCTTTGAAGGATGGGTAGGATTTGGACCAAGAAAGAATTGAGTAGGGGAAATTTCCTAGAAAAAAAGAATAACAGGAATAAAGACCCCAAGAAGAGGAGATGTTAGGCACATAGGGAAAAATTTCTTTTTGTTGGTACATAGGTGGATAAAACAACAAAGAAAAAGGAGAGGCATAAAGTTAGGAAAAGAGGTTGGAAACAGTTCAGGGGAGGCCTCGATTGCCTTTTGAAAAAAGCATAATTCTTTTTTTTTTTTTTTTTTTTTTTTTTTTTGCGGTACTGGGGATCGAACTCAGGGCCTTGTGCTTGCGAGGCAAGCACTCTACCACTCTACGAGCTGAGCTATCTCCCCAGCCCTGAAATAAGCATAATTCTTGATTTGGGTTTTGGTTTTCATTTTTAAATGAAATAGCGACTGATTAGAACAGTTACTTAGGAAGCCACGTAGGACTACAATCTATAAAAGAGACTACAAAGGGTGACTGCTTGGGAGTCATGGGTGAAAGTCCAGAAAGGAGATAAACCAGGCTTAGGGAGTAGAAAAGGGGAAACAGTGAAGAAAGAAAAATACAGCATTCTTAGGTTTGTTGAGATTGGGCATGATATTGGAAAATGACCTATGCCAAGTGACTGTTCTTCAACCCAAAGTTATAATATACCTCCTTTACAATTTGTTTCAGTTTTATGTGCTGAGGCTCAAAATATTTACATACAACTATAGTTCATGTATTTGCTCTGACTTTTATTGAGTACCTACTAAATTCTATGCAGAGAGAGGGAGAAGCTTCTCTCAATCTTTCTCTGTAATGAACTTGAACTCTTGCTTTTACGCTTATGTGTTCAAAAACATTTTTCTGCATTAGGGGTGTAACTTGGTGGTAGAGTGCACTGGTTTCCATCCCCAGCACAGGAAAAAAAAATGTATTTCTCTACCACCATGCACCACAATTTATTTCATGATGTTTGTTCGGCAAGGACTTGTCAAGTGACCAGTACATTAAAGACACTGTGTGGATCTCTAGGAGTCAAAGGTGGTAAAAAGTGCCCGTACTCTTGGAAAACTCCAGTGGGAGACAGTGTCAACACACCTGCTTATTCTCTGCTTGGTTAGAGAAATGACCCTAACTGCTTTCTCCTTCTTGACAGTCCTACCTTTGACAGTAACTCCTATTTCTTTTCTTTGATTCCTTTTCAGGGTCTCTACTCTGGTCAGCAGATTATCCTCTGGAAGGATTCCATGCATTCCATTCCTCATGTACACACTGGAATCAAATCAAATTGACACTATTACCAGATCTTTCTTTTCTGTCCTTTGCCAGGAAAGCTCTCAGATATTCATCCTATTTTTATTTCAGGATATTATTTTCTTACTGTATTGTTCTGCCATTTTCATTTTTCATTCTTGTCTTTACACATGATGAAGAAACTTTTAAATCTCAATCTTACAATGTTGTCAGTCATCTGCCAGGTCTTCTGTTGTATACTGGGGAACACTGTGATATGATGAACTAGAGTGGGCTTTGGTTTCATAGTCAGACCAGTGGAATGGAGAATGTAGCCGCATGGCCTTGTTTCTCAGCAATGTAGGAGGATGAGCTATTAGCCCTGATAGCTTCTAACTTTAGTTTCCCCTTTGTAAAGCAGTATTAACATACCTCATCATATATTAAATAAAAGTTCGGTAAGATTCCTAGCATATAATAGGTATTCAAAAAGCCTAGCTTCTTCCTTCCTACATAACCAGTTGGAAAACTGATCAGCATACTATAGATGCTGATCCACGTACATCAAACAAATCCTTCTCAATTCCAGAAATCAAATAGACCACAACACAATAATACTAGGTGATTTTAACACACCTCTCTCACCACTGGATAGATTGTCCAAACAAAAATTGAATAAAGAAACTATAGATCTCAACAACACAATCAACAATTTAGACTTAATGGACATATATAGAATATACCATCCAACAAAGAACGAATACACTTTTTTCTCAGCAGCACATGGATCCTTCTCTAAAATAGACCATATTTTATGCCACAAAGCTACTGTTAGCAAATACAAGAAGATAGAGATACTACCTTGTACTCTATCAGATCATAATGGATTGAAATTAGAAATAAATGACAGAATAAAAAACAGAAACTTCTCCAATACCTGGAGATTAAATAATACACTATTATATGATGAATGGATAACAGAAGACATCAGGAGGGAAATAAAAAAAATTCATAGAAGTAAACGAGAACAAAGATACATATATCAAAATCTCTGGGACACTATGAAAGCAGTACTTAGAGGAAGATTTATTTCATGGGGTGCATTCAAAAAAAGAAGTACAAATCAACAAATAAATGACTTAACACTACAGCTCAAAGCGCTAGAAAAAGAAGAGCAGACCAATACCAAAAGTAGTAGAAGACAGGAAATAGTTAAAATCAGAGCCGAAATCAATGAAATCGAAACAAAAGAAACAATTGGAAAAATTAACAAAATAAATAGTTGGTTCCTTGAAAAAATAAATAAAATTGATAAACCCTTAGCCACACTAACAAAGAGAAAGAGGGAGAAAACTCAAATTAATAAAATTCGGAATGAACAAGGAAACATCCCAAAAGACACGAGTGAAATACAAAACATAATTAGAAGCTATTTTGAAAATCTATACTCCAACAAAACAGAAAACCTCGAAGACATCAATAAATTTCTAGAGACATATGAATTACCTAAACTGAACGAGGAGGACATACACAACTTAAATAAACCAATTTCAAGAAATGAAGTAGAAGAGGTCATCAAAAGCCTACCAACAAAGAAAAGTCCAGGACCAGATGGGTTCTCAGCCGAGTTCTACAAAACCTATAAGGAAGAGCTCATTCCAATACTCCTCAAAGTATTCCATGAAATAGAAGAGGAGGGAACCTTCCCAAACTCGTTCTATGAAGCCAATATCACCCTGATACCTAAACCAGACAGAGACACATCGAGGAAAGAAAATTTCAGACCAATACCCTTAATGAACATCGATGCAAAAATTCTCAACAAAATTTTAGCAAATCGCATACAAATATATATTAAAAAGATAGTGCACCACGATCAAGTGGGTTTTATCCCAGGGATGCAAGGTTGGTTCAACATTCGGAAATCAATAAACGTCATTCACCATATCATCAGACTTAAAGTTAAGAATCACATGATTATTTCAATAGATGCAGAAAAAGCATTCGATAAAATACAGCATCCCTTCATGCTCAAAACACTAGAAAAAATTGGGGTAGTGAGAACATTCCTTAACATTATAAAGGCCATCTATGCTAAGCCCATGGCTAATATCATTCTAAATGGTGAAAAACTGAAAGCGTTCCCTCTAAAAACTGGAACAAGGCAGGGATGCACTCTTTCATCACTTCTATTCAACATCGTCCTTCAGAATCTATCCAGAGCAATTAGACAAACCAAAGAAATTAAAGGGATACGAATAGGAAAAGAAGAACTCAAACTGTCCCTGTTCGCTGATGACATGATTATATATTTAGAAGAACCTGGAAATTCCACCAGAAAACTTTTAGAATTCATAAGTGAATTCAGTAAAGTAGCAGGTTACAAGATCAATGCTCATAAATCCAATGCATTTTTATACATAATTGATGAATCTTCAGAAAGAGAAATTAGGAAAACTACCCCATTCACAATAGCATCGAACAAAATAAAGTACTTGGGAATCAGTCTCACAAAACAGGTGAAAGACCTCTACAAGGAGAACTACACAACACTAAAGAAAGAAATTAAAGAAAACCTTAGAAGATAGAAAGATCTCCCAAGTTCCTGGATAGGCAGAATTAATATTGTCAAAATGGCTATACTACCTAAAGTGCTATACAGATTCAATTCAATTCCAATTAAAATCCCAGTGATGTACCTTGCAGAAATAGAGCAAGCAATTATGAAATTCATCTGGAAGAATAAAAAACCTAGAATAGCTAAAGCAATCCTCAGTAGCAAGAGCGAAGCAGGGGGTATTGCAATACCAGATCTTCAACTCTACTACAAAGCAATATTAATGAAAACGGCATGGTATTGGTACCAAAATAGACAGGTAGATCAATGGTACAGAATAGAGGACATGGACACAAACCCAAATAAATACAATTTTCTCATACTAGACAAGGGTCCAAAAATATGCAATGGAGAAAAGATAGCCTCTTCAACAAATGGTGCTGGGAAAACTGGAAAACCATATGTAACAGAATGAAATTAAACCCCTATCTCTCACCCTACACATAACTCAACTCAAAATGGATCAAGGACCTCGGAATCAAACCAGAGACCCTGCATCTTATAGAAGAAAAAGTAGGTCCAAATCTTCAACTTGTTGGCTTAGGATCAGACTTCCTTAGCAGGACTCCTATAGCACAAGAAATAAAAGCAAGAATCAACAACTGGGGTAGATTTAAACTAAAAATCTTTCTCTCAGCAAAGGAAACTATCAGAAATGTGAAGAGAGAGCCTACAGAGTGGGAGAATATCTTTGCCAACCATACTTCAGATAGAGCGCTAATTTCCAGAATCTATAAAGAACTCAAAAAACTCTACACCAAGAATACAAATAATCCAATCAACAAATGGGCTAAGGAAATGAACAGACACTTCACAGAAGAAGATGTACAAGTAATCAACAGATATATGAAAAAATGTTCAACATCCCTAGAAATAAGGGAAATGCAAATCAAAGCTACCCTAAGATTTCATCTCACCCCAATTAGAATGGCGATTATCAAGAATACAAGCAACAATAGGTGTTGGCGAGGATGTGGGGAAAAAGATACACTCTTACATTGCTGGTGGGGTTGCAAATTATTGCAGCCACTCTGGAAAGCAGTGTGGAGATTCCTCAGAAAGCTTTGAATGGAAACACCATTTGACCCAGCTATCCCACTCCTTGGCCTATACCCAAAGGACTTAAAATCAGCATACTACAGAGATACAGCCACATCAATGTTCATTGCTGCTCCATTCACCATAGCCAGATTGTGGAACCAACCGAGATGCCCTTCAGTTGATGAATGGATAAAGAAACTGTGGCATATGTATACAATGGAATATTACTCCGCAATGAAGAATGATAAAATTATGGCATTTGCAGGCAAATGGATGAAATTGGAGAATATCATGCTAAGTGAGATAAGCCAATCTCAAAAAACTAAAGGACGAATGATCTCGGTGATAAGCGGATGAGGACATATAATGGGGGGTGGGAGGGGTTAGCATTATGTTTAGGGTTAGGTTTAGGTTTAGGGATAAGGAGAGCGGTAAGAATGAAGGAAAGAAGGACTGTATATAGAGAAAAGAGGGGTGGGAGGGGTGGGGGGGAAGGAAAGAAAAGTAATCAAACATCATTGCCCTATGTAAACGTATGGTTACACAAATGGTATGCCTTGACTCTGTGTACAAATAGAGAAACAACATGTATCCCATTTGTATACAATAAAAAAAAACACAAAAAGCCTAGCTTCTTCCTTCCTACATAACCAGTTGGAAAAATGTTCAGCATACTATAGATGCCTTCATAATTGAGAGTATCATTCAATCAGTGCATACTTATTCTAATCATAAGTGAGGCTATGATTCCATTAGGTTCACCTCTTAAGTATGAAGAAGAGTCTTTCCAAATAGTGCAATGGTAGATATTACCTAACTGACAAAGCAAGATATTATATCAATAGGTGTTTTTAAAATAATAGCTGAGTAAATCCCCCCACTTTTTTGCCATAGTCTGAAAAACTTCATCAGAGTTATTTAGGAACAATGCCTCTTTGTTTGGATTTCTCCTCATGTTTCTTAAGGAATCACCTAAGATGTTAGATATGAATTCCTCAGATCTCACCCAGATCTTTGATCTGAAATTGGTAGGGAACCTAGCCATGTTCATATTTCAAAACCTCCCCTTCTTAAACTATATATCCCAGAATAGATTAAACAATGCCACAATTAATATGTTTTATATATTAAACCACTTCATGCAGGAAAAATTGTATGTTTACTAAATGAGAACCTGAGGATGTCAGGATCCCTACTCTCTCTTAATCCCCCTCCCCCAGTCCTCATTACATTTCAAGGGCCACATAAATATCACCTCTCATATCCACATACAGTTTACTGCACTCTTTGAAACCTTAGAAATATTGACACTTCTAGCAAACGTGAAATTTATTATATATTCTTACTTTTTGATAAGACAGTGAATGGCAAATTTGAGGACATAGAAAATGCCCTAAGGAGGTTTTTAATCAGTTAGTACTTTCTTTAGGAAGTTGTCGTATCCTTTCTCACATACAGTTAGTTTTTAGAAGTTAAGCATGAGCTAAACTGTGACCAAAAGCACAAAGTCTAGAAGAAAATTTAAAGGACAAAGTAGGTAGTGATTTTAATGCTTCAAAGCAAATTGTTGGTAATGTTCTCTCTTAACTAAATCATTTTCAGAAGTCATTAATTTCAGAATCAGGTGCTCAGTCCCCTTGACTGATTATTCACTTTATAGAAAAGGTACACACAGTTCATAACTTAGTATTGACAAGTTGTTTGCTCATTTCATTTCTTGACCAAGATGTGAGAAATTCAAATGGAAAAGAAAGTGTTACATCAGAATAGTAATAACACTAATAATTCTCTTGGAACTTTTAATATCCAGATAGTAAGTGATAAGCCTTTGATAGGTCATCTTATTCACAGGGTGTCAGCCACATCAGTAAATGAAAATAATGACTCTCATGAAGTTAGAACAAAAAGATCAATTTTTAGAGAGGATATTTATATCAAACAATTCATCCTTTCAGTGTTATGTAAGAACGTGTATTTCTGATAATTACTTATAAGCCATGCTTGGCTTTGTGTTCCCTACAGTGGAAATAAGGGAGAAAGGAAGAGTTATAAATTCAGAAATATAAACAGGTTACAATTAGTACATGATGTGTAAATATAGATTATTCCAGGAGTTGTGATTGACTTTACATTCTCAGGAAGAAAAACAGTGATGTGTAATTTAAATGAAAAATCTTGAACATCATCTGTGATTATGTATAATGCTAAGGTACAGCAGAAAAAAAAAACTTTAAGGAATTACATTTCTCTGAGTAACATGACATGAATGAAGTGTTTCATAATGTCTAGAACCACAAGGCTGCTGTTTTTAAAATAAAGAAGGGAAACACCTCTGCAAAGAGAAAAGGTTAAAAAGTAAAATCATGAAAATTAAAATAGATGACCAATGGCATAAATTCATAAAAATACTGCTACATATTGGTGGAGGACTGCTCAGTTGAAATATTATCTATAGGGACCAGTGGTGTTTGAAACACTTGGAGAACCTGCATTCTTCCATGTGTCCACAATTCCATTTTATTTTGTTTTCTTCTCTTCTTCCTTCCTCTCATCAGGTTTCTCAATCTCAGTTTTTCTTTTCAGTAGTTTCCTTTGTTCCTGCCCCACCTCCTCTTTCTTTCTCTCTCAAACACCAAGAGTGGTATTGTGACCCCTGGTCTGTCATAGGCATGTAGTGAGAACCATGCAATTTGTTGCTTGGGTTCAATTCAAACACTGAACCCAAACATGCTTGTTCCCAGGAGGAAGTCAGTCACTTGGTCCCATAGACAGCACTACCCATCTCCCAGTCCCTGACACGGTGAGACCCAGGCACCATTTGTGGGTGTCCCCACCTGTGTGTATCTGGATGTGCACCCAAGTAGTCCCTTGTGTCCTTTTAGTCCCAGGCACCCTTTCACCTTAGAAGTTGTAAGCTTCTGGTCTGTCCAGGGCAGTGACATTCCCACTACTTCCTGAATTCCCTTCTTACCCTTCCTCAATGAGCCCATGGATCCTGTGGATTCTCCTCAATCATAACCCCATTGAACCTCAAAAGGTTCCTCATTTATTAAATTTAATACAGACTGTTCTTTCCAGTGGGAAAATCCTGTCTCACCATTAAACCCAAGTTCCAAGTCTACTCCTCCACTCCTTCCAGACCTGTACCCAGGCTTCACAAAGCAAAACTAGTGTATAACTACAGAGACTTCTCTGTCTGGTCTTATTGGGATTGGGCATCTTTTCCACCATTTTGTGGAAATCCTATAAACTCACTCATTATTGCAACGTCTGTCAAAAAGCCTTTCCAAATTCTCTTTCATGTTTCACCAGTCTTACTCTGTAGCTCACCTCTGACACTGTGATAACTTCTTCTGTTGCATTTGGTGGCCTGCTCCTTGCAGCATGAAAGTGCAAACTTCTTTCTCCCTAATGTCACCACAGAGCCTAGTTATGATACCTGAAGCATGTGAGGAATTTAATACAGGGTGTTCCTTTGAAGGCTGTGTCACATGAACAGCGTTGCTGTATATAAGTCCAGTACTGTGACCATTGTATGTAGGTGGTAGTGGGTAACGTGGATGTTCTAGGATGTGTATCTACTACTGAAATGGCCACTGGTCATATCCCTCCCACCACTGGAATGCAACTCCAAGTAGGTCTCACACTCTGCCTCTTTTTCCCTTCTTGTCCTTCACTCCGTGAGGAATAAATACAGATCAAAGAACTTCTGGACAAGCCATAGCTTCTGTCCCCAACTCATATCTGTCTGTCACTGTCAAATTTGAGGACATCAAGACAGACCTCACTGTGCCCTTTTCTCAAGAATCAACAGCCCACCTGTCATTTTACCCCATCTCTCTGTTCCCTTCCCACCTCTAAACCCTGACTCTTTTCTCTGTCCTCCCTAAACCCTTCTTCTGTGTCCTCTGAACTCAAGGTCACCACCTATAATTCCACACCTTTCAGCTTCCAGTCTTGCACATTCACCCCTGACTGTTCAGACCACTCTTCCAACATGTCTCCTAGCCTCTTGAATTTCTTCCACCACTTCACCTCCCATCTCCCCTCATCCTCTTGCTGCTTTTCCACTAGGACAGTGAAACCACCAGGGGATCATTGGAATGTTCTGTTCCTAGACAACTGTGTCAACTTGCTTTCAAGTCTTTGTGCCTATGAGTTGTCCTTGCTGCTGCTCATCTACATGAAGTGTCTGCCCTGGCCCAGGCCATTTCCTCTTACCTGCCTGGGGCCCACCTTCCTGCCTCTTCTCGGATCTTGCTTCCATAGGCATCTCCTTTTTCTTCCTGTATGGTCAACAATCCCCTGTATGTTGGATCATTAGCATTTACATTCAAAGGTGCTCTGACATCTCCCATTCTAATTAAAAAAAAAAAAAATCTCTGCATGCCTGCATCCCTCCGGGCTGCTCTAAACAGAGGGCCCATCTTTGTCTATGTTCACCTCATCCTCCTGGCCAGTTTCTCTCCTTCCTCTGCTGGCTGGCCCCTCCTCATGACTCACTCTCTCTTTCTGTGTTCACTTCCTGTCCTCATGCAGGCTCATGGCTTTATACACCATTTTCTTTTATTATGGCAACTCCAAAATTTGTCCAAAACTCAAATCTCTTCCCTAAATATCCAACTTCCTATTTAATATCTCCTTTGGATGTCAATATCTCAAACCTGAGTGGTCTAAAAACTAAATTCCTGTTTTCCCCACCTACCCTCCAAACCTGTTCCTCCAACACTCCTGACTCTCTTCAGTAAATGGTACCTTTGTGTGTCATGCAGCTTCTACTAAGTGCAAGTGGATGTTACTCTGAAGCCCTCTACATCTAGGTCACTGCCTGTGACCCCACCATCAAAAGATACCTCAAGTTGGACCTCATCTCCCTAACTCAACAGTCACCATTATGTTCCAGCCATCCTAGGTTTGTGCTTGAGTTACTGTGTTATCCTTAAAATTATTGTCCATGTTACCACACTGGACCCCCAAGAGTCTGCCTTGCCACCTGGTGCCAGGGCGATCCTCTTAAATATGAGCCAGATCACCATCCTCCTCTACTGAGAATTCTCCTGTAGCTCCCATTTCAAGCAGAGGAAAAGTAGAATCCTTGCTCCAATCTGGAGAGGTCACACCCAGCATCATGTCTCATCACTTTCCCAGATCTCTTCACCTCTCTCAATATTTCAGCCTCATCTTACACCTGTGCCATTTTGCAAATGATTACATCATAATCACATTGCAACTGTGTCACGCAAAGAGAGAACCCTTTATTTTCTTGGTCTGCAAAGGGAAGTGAGTTAAAAGTGAGTCCTAAAGAATGATAATATGGAACTTACAATGGCTGCATAAGGATGTTATCGACTTTTTCCAACAGGGAACAAAAAGATGAGGGTGATCACCTCTCTTTGTCCCAAAGTCTAGGAAAAATAGGCAGTTATTCATTCAAGAGAAGCAAATGTGACTATTAATGGAACATAATCATCTGTCACTGAGTATTTACGATGTATGGGTTGTTTCTTACTATTTTTTAATGTTTAAGTTTTTTTTAACTAAAACTGAACATTTGGAAAAATAAAATCCATGTTATTTTAATAAAAAATGTATGCTCTCAAATTGGACACAAAATCACCTTTGAAAATCATTTGACTTTTTCAGTTTCTGAATTCAAAATATTTTCCCCTTTTTTTTAATTATTTTATTCTTTTTTTCTTAAAAGGAAAATTAATTTGCATTAAATAGTTCCAGTGCATGAACATACCACTTGTTTGTGTCCAGTCCTTCTGTTGCTGTCATGAGTAGTGATGCTTCAAGCCTTCTTTCCCTTGTTGCTTTGTATTCATACGGTTGTATTTCTGTTGGGTTTATTCCCAGGAGAGCAGCTGGTGGGTCACACAATATGTGAGTCCATAGAAGCAGTTACCGTGGGTTTTCCACAATGGCTGAGGGAGTTGTGAGACTCAGCAAGAGTTTCTTCAAGTTCCAATTTTTCCACTTTCTTCTTAATATATGGTTTTGTCTGATTGTAAAAAGTGCTGGGTATGTAGTGGTAAGGCCATGTGGTTTTCCTGACTGAAAAAGAGTGAAGTTGAGTGTCTTTGTTTTGATGTCTACTGACCATTTGGACGTCTTCCTTTGGGAAAGGCCAGCCCAGCTTTTTTTTTTTTTTTTTCATTTTTATTGTAAACAAATGGGATACATCTTGTTTCTCTGTTTGAACATGAAGTAGAGGCATACCATTTGTGTAATCATACATTTATCCAGGGTAATAGTTTTTGATTCATTCTGTTATTTTTTCCTCCCCCCCACCCCTCCCATCCCTGTTATCCCTCTGTGCAGTCCCTCATTCCTCCATTCTTACCCCCTTCACACCCCCTGTATGTGTCATCATCCGCTTCTCAGTGAGATCATTCATCCTTTGGTTTTTTGACATTACCTTATCTCACTTAGCATGATATTCTCCAACTGCAGCCATTTGCCTGCAAATGCCATAATTTTATTATTCTTTATGTCTGAGTAATATTCCATGGTATATATATATATATATATATATATATATATATATATACACCACAGTTTCTTTATCCATTCATCAATTAAGGGGCATCGAGTTTGGTTCCACAATCTGGGTATTGTGAATTGAGCAGCTGTGAACATTGTTGTGGCTCTATCTCTGTAGTTCACTGATTTTAAGTCCTTTGGGTATAAGCCAAGGAGTGGGATAGCTGGGTCAAATGGTGGTTCAATTCCAAGTTTTCTAAGGAATCTCCACACTGCTTTCCAGAGTGGCTGCACTAATTTGCAAACCCCACCAACAATGTATGAGTGTACCTTTTTCCACACGTCCTCTTCAACACATATTGTTGCTTGTATTCTTCATAATCGCCATTCTAATTGGGGTGAGATGGAATCTTAGGGTAGTTTTGATTTCCATTTCTCTTATTACTAAAGATGTTGAACATTTTTCATGTTTGTTGATTACATGTAGATCTGTGAAGTGTCTGTTCATATCCTTAGCCCATTTATTGACTGGGTTATTTGTATTCATGGTGTAGAGTGTTTTGAGTTCTTTATATATTCTGGAAATTATTGCTGTATCTGAAGTATGAGTGGCAAAGATTTTCTCCCACTCTGTAGGTTCTCTCTTCACATTGCTGATAGTTTCCTTTGCTGAGAGAATGCTTTTTAGTTTGAATCTGTCCCAGTTATTGACTCTTGCTTTTATTTCTTGTGCTATGGGAGTCCTGTTAAGGAAATCTGATCCTAAGCCAACAAGTTGAAGATTTGGACCTACTTTTTCTTCTATAAGATGCAAGGTCTCTGGTCTGATTTCAAGGTCCTTGATCCATTTTGAGTCAATTTTTGTGCAGGGTGAGAGATAGGGGTTTAATTTCATTCTGTTGCATATGGATTTCCAGTTTTCCCAGCACCATTTCTTGAAGAGACTATCTTTTCTCCATTGCATGATTTTGGCACCTTTGTCTAGTATGAGAAAATTGTATTTATTTGGGTTTGTGTCTGTGTCCTCTATTTTGTACCATTGATCTACCTGTGTATTTTGGTGCCAATACCATGCCATTTTTGTCATTATTGCTTTGTAGTATAGTTGAAGGACTGGTATTGCGATACACCCTACTTCACTCTTCATGCTAAGGATTGCTTTAGCTATTCTGGGATTCTTATTCTTCCAGATGAATTTCATGATTGCTTGCTCTATTTGTGTAGGGTACATCATTGGGATTTTAATTGGAATTGCATTGAATCTGTATAGCACTTTTGGTAGTATGGCCATTTTGACAATATTAATTCTGCCTATCCAGGAACATTGGAGATCTTTCCATCTTCTAAGGTTTTTTAAAATTTCTTTCTTTAGTGTTCTGTAGTTCTCATTGTAGAGTTGTTTCACCTCTTTTGTTAGATTGATTCCCAAGTTTTTAATTTTTTTCAAAGCTATAGTGAATGGGGTAGTTTTCCTAACTTCTCTTTCTGAAGATTCATCACTTATGTATAAAATGCATTGGATTTATGAGCATTAGTCTTATGTCCTGCTACTTTACTTAATTCACTTATGAGTTCTAAAAGTTTTCTGGTAGAATTTTCTGGTTCCTCTAAATATATAATCATGTCATCAGCAAATAGGGATAATTTGACTTCTTCTTTTCATATTCATATCCCTTTAATTTCCTTGGTCTGTCTAATTGCTCTGGCTAGAGTTTCAAAGATAATGTTGAATAGAAGTGGAGAAAGAGGACATCACTGCCTTGTTAGTTTTTAGGGGAATGCTTTCAGTTTTTCACCATTTAGAATGCTATTGGATATGGGCTTAGCATAGATGGCCTTTACAATGTTAAGGAATGCTCCCACTATCCCTATTTTTTCCAGTGTTTTGAGCATGTACGGATGCTGTATTTTACCAAATGCTTTTTCTGAATCTATTGTAATAATCATGTGATTTTTGACTTTAAGTCTATTCATATGGTGAATTACATTTATTGACTTTCAGATGTTGAACCTACCTTGCATCCCTGGTATAAAACCCACTTGATCGTGATGCAGTATCTTTTTAATATATTTTTGTATGCAATTTGCTAAGATTTTGTTGTGAATTTTTGCATTAATGTTGATTAAGGATATTGGTCTGAAATTTTCTTTCCTAGATGTGTCTCTGTCTGGTTTAGGTATCAGGGTGATATTGGCTTCATAGAATGAGTTTGGGAGGGTTCCTCCCTTTTGTATTTCATGAAATACTTTGATAAGTATTGGAATGAGCTCTTCTTTAAAGGTTTTGTAGAACTCGGCTGAGAACCCATCTGGTCCCAGACTTTTCTTTATTGGTAGGCTTTTGATGACTTCTTCTATTTCATTACTTGAAATTGATCTCTTTAAATTGTATATGTCCTCCTCGTTCAGTTTAGGCAATTCATATGTCTCTAGAAACGTGTTGATGTCTTCAAGATTTTCTGTTTTGTTGCAGTATAGATTTTCAAAATAGCTTCTAATTTTGTTTTGTATTACACTCGTGTCTGTTGTGATATTTCCTTGTTCATTCTGAATTTTAGTAATTTGTGTTTTTTCTCTTCTTCTCTTTGTTAGTGTGTGTAAGGGTTTATCAATTTTTTTTTTATTTTTTCAAAGAACCAACTATTTAGTGGATTTTTTTATTGTTTCTTTTATTTCAATTTCGTTGATTTCAGCTCTGATTTTAACTATTTACTGACTTCTTCTACTCTTGGTGTTTCTCTGTTCTTCTTCCTCTAGGGCCTTGAGCTGTAGTGTTAAGTTGTTTATTCGTTGATTTTTTTTCTTCTTTTATTGAATGCACCCCCATGAAATAAATTTTCCTCTATCTACTGTTTTCATAGTGTCCCAGAGATTTTGATATGATGTTTCTTTGTTCTCATTTACCTCTAAGAATTTTTTAATTTCCTTCCTGATGTCTTCTGTTATCCATCTTATAATTGTGTATTATTTATTCTCCAGGTGTTGGAGTACTTTCTGTTTTTTACTCTGTTATTTATTTCTAATTTCAGTCCATTATGATCTGATATAATACAAGGTAGCAACTCTATCTTCTTGTATTTGCTAACAGTAGCTTTGTGGCATAAATTATGGTCTATTTCAGAGAAAGATCCATGTGCTGCTGAGAAGAAAATGTATTCACTCTTTGTTGGATGGTATATTGTTCCGTCCAGTAGAACCGGCGCGGAGAAAGGAGACACTACCAATCTTTTGTTGACCAGATTTATTGCGTCCTCCCTGTTTTTCTGCCTCCTTTGTTCTGCCACTATCTCCCTTCTTCTTCCCTCTCCCTCTCTCCTCCCCCGGGCTCCTATCTTATCAGCCAATTATAGCAAAGCTTTCTCTCACACAGGAGAGCATGCAGAGGAATGTCAGCATAGCACTATATGAATCACGTGTTGTCCACGCGTGGCATGATATTAGATAGCCATTCCTAGAGCCTGGCGTCAACACGTCATAAGTCTCCAAGGAACTAGTAGGCAAGCAACCTTTTTGGGTACTTCCTCATTTTCATATCCAGTGCCCTTTGGCTCACTGCCAGGTGCCATCTTGTCCAAGACGGCCCTCAAAAAAGGACAGCGACTGTGCCTGTCTTAGGTGCCAGAGTCAGACTTTATCCTTATCCATCATTGGGAGTCAAAGAGCTGTTGGCATGCTTTGATCCCTGTCTTAGGTTGGTATAAAGGCCACCCTGTGCTTACCCATCATTGACTACCAGTCCTGTAATTGGGAGAGCTAAATCTGAGGATTAGAGCCTTGGTCCATGGCCATAAGGGCTTGCTGTACCACTAAGGCTTGCTGTCTTTGATGACTCCTTAGTGACAACAGATATCTGAGCAGCAATAATAACAGCAATAACAACAATCCCATCATAACAAAACTTCCCATTCATTGTTTACCAAATTGTAACGCTGACTGTAAGAAACCAATGGCTTCTGGCATACCCAGGACCTTGATCTGAGTACTATTTACCACAAATATAGAATTTCTCAATAGGGTAGTCAAATTAGTAAACTCTTTAGTCCATGTCCCATTAAGCATGCTACCAAGCTGTTTGGACAGATTGGCAGCAGCAGTAATATGAGAATAGGGTATCGGGGTAATGCATAGTGCTTGGGCATGCACTAGACAGCTCGTCTGTGCGGTAACAGTCAACATGTCCACTTATTCTTGTAGTAACTCCACTCTTTGGTTTAGAATCAGAATTCCCATGGCGAGATGCACATTGATGTTTTCCTGGGCTGTCAATTCTTCGGCAGTGGCTTGTGACAGATTGTTGAGTGCGTGAGCAGTAGGAATAGCAGTTCCTAGGGCAAGTCCAGCAGCAGTGGCAGCAGCCGCAGCAGCCGCCGCAGCAACAGCAAAGAGTATAATGACTGAGATACCAAAATCTCGTTTTGCTTTCATGGATAGGAAATTCCACTCACTATGAATTAAGGTCACTGGGACTGGAATGAATTTTGGAATCCTGGCAATCACAGCCAGACGAAATAGTGAAGCATCCCAACAACTAGACACATAACACTCTTAACACATAACACATAACACTCTTAACACATAACACAGTTAAGGACCTCAGTATCCTTATCATTGTTATTAGTAATGTTAATATCAAACTTAGAACTCTTAGAATGAACACAAACGGAGATGTGACACATACGGGAGTAGGGGGGAAAACCTGATAAAAGGAAGAGTAATTGGCCTCGCACCCTGTATAACTACAAACAGGTGTATTACTTCCCTTTATTAGTTTTGTTTTAGACTGTACCTTTAATGAATGAGAGAGAGATTGCCTCCCTGTATTATGGCAGTTTCTGAGGTGGCTAACCAGAGAAAGCAAAGACTATCTCTTAACTTGAAGTTTAGACTAGTAATAAGTGGGTTTACAGTGGAATCAGCTGGTAGGTAAGGAAATCCTAGAAGTTCTGTACTAGGAAATAATTGAGGGAAAATTTGTGTGCCATGAGTGATATATCCCCAAAAGTTTTAAGAAGAGCTAACAACAGCAGGCTTACCACCATCACCATCATTTTGTGTTTCGGTGCCATTTTCTTTCTTATGGATAGTTCTTACCAAGTGCCCAGGACACAGATAGGTTGTTGTTGATCCTGAGGAAAAACACAAACAGATCCTCTCCCCCAAATTAATATTTGGTCAGGTCCTTTCCAGGACCCAGTCAAGATGTCCTTCCACATTGCTTGTGGATGGCCACTAGACTTTTCACTAAAAAGTCTATCAGGCGCAGTACAGCACATAGCATCCAAAGTTAAAAAATTGAGGGTGAATAAAGCAATGTTATGTCTGTTCTTGGGAGGAGCTAATGCCCCTATTCCCCCTTTTTGTTTAGTTAAGCAGACTTTCAAATGTTTGATTAGCCCTTTCCACGATGGCTTGTCCTTGTGGATTGTAGGGCAATCCTGTAGAATGATAGGTAGTAAACTTTGAGCAAAACTGTTGAAATGAAGAAGTATATGCAGTCCCATTATCTGTTTTAAATGATTTTGGCCTTACCATAGTAGCAAAGGCTTGAAGGCAATGACTGATTACATCTTTTGTCTTTTCCCCTGTATGGGTGGTAGCAAATATATATCCTGAATAGGTATCTACAGTTACAAGTACAAATCTTAAAAAGTACCAAATTCAGGGATATGGGTGACATCCATCTGCTATAGATGATTTGGAAGGAGTCCTCTAGGATTGACTCCAAAATGAGGAACAGATAAATGAGGCACACACGCAGGACACTGTTTTACAATTCTGGCTTGTTATTTTGTAATGTTATATTTTATTTTGAGAATAGTAGCATTGACATGAAAATCTTTATGGAAATTAATTGATTTTTGTACAATGTTAAACACATGAGGATCTCGAGTAGCTGAGTCTGCAGTAGAATTTCCTTGAGCTAAAGGCCCAGGTAAGCCTGAATGTGCTCTGATATGGCCTCTATATTAAGGTTCTTTGCGAGCCCACAGTAGAGTTTGTACTTGATAAAAGCATTGTTGTAAGGTAGATTGAGGACTAATAGGTCCAGCTGTCTCAAGTTGGGGCACAAGCTGGGTAATATAGAGACTGTCAGTATAAATATTTAAAGGTTTCTCAGGAAATGTTTGTAAGGCAGTTATAAATGCTTCCAGTTCAGTTTTTTGAGCAGACTTTTATGAGAAGTAATAATAGTCTGTACTTTATCAGAAACTACTGTAGCTGTGCCAGAGGAGGAACCATCTGTAAAGATTGTATTTACTGCTGGGATAGGTTGAGCCTTAACAACCTGAGGGAAAATAACAGGATGTCTTTTGAAGAAGCTGACAATAGGTGAACTTGGCAAGTGATTATCCAATGTGGCCATGGTGGAACAATAAATTGCCCAATCTTCATTACTGTTAACTAGTATTTCAATCTGTTTTGCTGAGAACGGGACAATAACTGTCTGAGGATGAACTCCAAAAACTCGAAGGGCTGTCTTAAGTCCTAATGTAACTAGATTTGCTACCATCACAGGATATGGGGAAACAACATATTTGGGGGATACTGGCAAATGGATCCATATCAGGGGTCCAGTTTGCCATACCAGACCTGTAGGAGTATATTTAGAATCTAACACTATGAGGCTAAAAGGCAAGGATAGATCAACTCTATCACTATGAGCATTTTCTAAAGCTTGTTTTACTAACCTTAAGGCTTTTCTATCTTTAGGAGTTAAATTTCTGGGGGATGTAGGGTCTGAATCTCCTTGGAGTCTATCAAACAGAGGCTTAAGTTGACCAGTGGTGATTCCCAAATTTGGTCTTACCCAATTTATATCACCTAATAATTTTTGGAAATCATTTAGAGTCTTAAGCTTTCCTGTGGCTAATTTAATTTTTTGTGGCCTAACATAGGTATCTAATATTTGATGTCCTAGAAAGGTAATAGGGCTGTGGGTTTGCACCTTTTCTGGGACCACATGTAATCCCCATTTTTTTAGGGTTTTGATAATATCATCAAATACCCCTAATAAGGTCTCCTGTTCCTTATGAGCCAAAAGAATATCATCCATATAATGGAGACAATAAAGTCCTTTATAATTTTATCTAATCTGTGATATAGCCTGGCCAACATATATTTGACACATAGTGGGACTATTTGCCATTCCCTGGGGAAGGACCATTCATTGGTATCTAGTATTAGGCCCTTCATTATTCAAAGAGGGAATGGAAAAGGCAAATCGACGGCCATCCTCGGGATGGAAATGGAAAAGAAACAATCTTTTATATCTATAGAGATGATATGATAATGTTCTGGAACAGCAGCTAACGAGGGGAGACCCAGTTACACCGGGCCCCAAATCCGTATACTGGAATTTATGACTCAGATCTTGCAAGAGTTGCCATTTTCCAGACTTTTTTTTTTATGACAAAAATGGGTGTATTCCAAGGGGAAGTGGAAGGAATGATATGATTTTCCTTCAATTGTTGATTAACTATTTCCTGGGCCGCCTCTATGTTTTCTTTAGAAAGGGGCCACTGGGGGACCCAGATAGGATTATTGGATTTCCATGTTATCTTTAATGGTTCAGTGGCCCCTCCAGAAAACCCAGCCCCTTAGTCCCTGTTTGTCCTTCTGCTTGAATGGGGAAGGTCATACCTTGTAGATTCTTGCCTAGTCCTTTTCCAGGGATATAACCTTGTCCCACTATGACTGGTAAAACGGTTGGGTTTAGACAGGAAATATTTTGTTCAACTGAGGAAGAAATGACAACATCCATCTGTGTTAAAATGTCTCTTCCCCAAAGAGTGACAGGCAGGTGAGCTAATACATAAGGTTGGAATGTCCCCCTTTCCCATCAGGGTCCTCCCAAGATAATACAGCTGAACTTTGTAATGGGGTTTGGGCAAATCCAAGTCCCTGTAAGGTAGTACTGGATGCTGTAACAGGCCATGATTAGTTCCAATCCTTCTGTCTTATAATAGAGATGTCAGCACCTGTGTCCTTTAGACCCTCTATGGGAGTACCATTAACTTTCAATTTAAGTATGGGTCTATTTTTTGTTGATTGTGCCCAAAAGACACCCGATCCTGCGGATCCAAACCTGTTGTCTCCTCCAGTCCTTTGTGAACTGGGAAACGTCCCATGATGGCCAGGCAATATCAATGTTTGGGCTATTTTCTCTCCTGGAGAAACAACAGATACCCCTTGAGGGGAGGATAACATAATCTTTATTTCCCCAGTATAATCAGAATCAATGACTCCTGGAAATACTTGTAATCCTGACAGAGTTGTGGAACTCTGCTCCAACAATAATCCTACTGTGCCCTCAGGGAGTGGTCCATGTATGCCCGTGGGGACCACTTGTACTCCCATCTCTGGGGTTAGAACGAGTCGGGCAGAGGCACAGAGGTCCAATCTCCCGCTCCCTGATGTTCCTTGGGACAACGAGGAGATAGTTGGAAAGGATTGTGAGTGGGTATCTGGACTATGGGATTCTGAAAGGCCCTGTATATTTGAGGGCCCCGGGTTGGGCCCCCCCTGGCCGTTTTTTGACTGGGTAGGAAGAGGATTTCTCTTTATGTCAAATCTTGATGTACAAAATCTCGCCCAGTGCCTTCTTTCCAGCACCGGGGACATAGACCTGGGGCAGTTTGATTTGTCCCTTGCTATTCTCTAGTCTTAGGTATTCCCCTGGGCTTTAATCCTGTGGGCCCTTCAGGGTAGTCTCTTCTGAAGTGCCCTTCTTGCCCACACTTAAACATATTATTCCTTTAGCTCTTGATTGCCCCTGATTTGGCCCATGAAGAGCAACAACTATTACTTGTCCTGTAATGACTGCATCATTGATATCCCTGCAGACCTTTATATATGTACTTAAATCTTTATTTTTCCATGGTCTTATAGCTTCTTTATTGTCGCGCTCCCTGCCCGCAGAGAGACGAGACGCAAACCTGGTTCTTTTTTATGAGCTCTTTATTTTGCGCGCTTACTTTCTCTTAGTTCTTTCTTTGTTTTCCCTCTTTGAGGAACTTACACTCCAATATATACAGTACTTGTAACCAATCAGCATTTTCGCACGAGGGGAGAGCATAACAGATACAGGCAGCAAAGGCAGGCATATAGTGGACCTGTACTGTCCATCAGGGAGCTTAGCCAATCCCTGGAACTTCCTCAATATAATGTCAGTTGTTTGTGCAAAAGTTAACTGCTCTGGCTCACTGCCAGGCGCCATCTTAGCCTTGCCACACCTAGGGCCAGGGGTCCGGCCGAAACCCCGACAGTTCCCCCTTTTTTCTTTTAAAAGAAAAGCTCGGGACCAAGCCTGTCTTAGGCGGAGTGGTCAACTACCGTCCTTACCCGTCATCGGATAACTGTAGAGCATGCTACAGCTCCTGTCTTAGGTTGGTACGGCGTTACCTACTACCTTACCCGTCTGGTCAATGGTCCAGCCTCGCGAGCCACACTTGTGGGGAGCTGTCGGCCTCTAGGGCAGCCATGGCCTGATGGAAGATGATACGATCTCTAACTTGATCTCGGCGCATGTGCATGATAAAGCGGGTGAGGAAGACAACAGCAACAACCATGAACATACAAAAGGCTCCCATACCTGCCCATAGTTTTACAAAACTGAAAGAAGAGGATAGCCAACTTAGCACTTCAGACATAGGGGCTACATTAACTCTAGTAGCATTGAGACTAACAATTTGAGATCTAAGAATAGCAGTAAGATTATCAAATTCGTAAGACCAGTTTGTTTGTAGCTGAGCAGACAAGATTCTAGACAAGTTTGCTGCATAGCTGAAGTTATGGTAAGCTACAGGTGTAACGCACAGTCCTGCCAGATGATAAATACATCCCACGTTTAACAGTTCCTGTAAAATGTCCATTTGTTCTTGAAGTAAGTCCACTCGCTGGTTCATAAGGAGTATGCCTGCTGTTAGATGTTGGTTTAGGGTCTCTTTAGTCTGTAAGGCTGCAGCTGTATTTTCGGCCAAGTGATTGACTGCTGTTGCTGTAGGTATGGCAGTTGCTAGTGCTGCTGTTGCAGAAACCACTATTGCAGTGACCATAGTTGCTGTGATGTCAAATTCTCTCCTGTTTTTTAATAGTAACACTGGCAATTTTGCATCTGTAACAGAGACTGGGACTGGTAGGAACACACATAAGTCTGCCAGCAGGAACCTAGAAGCATTTTAACATTGAGGGATAGCACAAATCTGAAGTACAATTGAGAGAAGCAGTTGTTTTGTTACATAGTTGAACTGTTCCTCCTAAGAGACTAAAAAGAGGTAGTAAGTTAGTTTATTCCCTGGAAACACACAAACTGAGCCGCAGCTCCAGTAAAGCACCGAGTTACCCTTATTACCCAGAGTTAAAAAAAAACCCAAACAAAGAGACAAAGAGAAAGTTTATCTTTAGGGGACCTGAAGGTCTCCTCTATTCCCCCTTTTTGTTTATAAAGAACATTTTTGAGGGTGAGATGTGTATGTTCAACAATACCTTGTTTTTGTGGGTTATAAGGTACATCTGTGGTTAGAGTTGTTTTAATTTTAGTGAGGAATTGGTTCTTACCAATTTTAGTTTTTAAAGAAAAATTTAGACTTTATAATGTAGTACAATCTTTAACAGTTGTTTAACCATAATTGTATAAACCCCTATTTTTAAGACAATTGTTTTAAAGAATAAAACTTAAGAGACACAAAGTTAAGAATGAATTGGTGTTTTTAAGAAAACTTTGTTATATTACCATGTCATTTTACCATATAGATTAAACTTTGGCTTATATCAGAACATTAGTATTTCACCTTAGGAAAAACCTTAAATAGCTTTAGCTGTTTTACATACACACCACCAACTTAGTTACACACAGACTTGTTGAAACTTGACCTTTGTTACACACAGACTTTTTTATCCAGAAACATTTTCTTTTTCTTTTTATTAAATACATTTTTAAACCCAGAACCTTTTATTTTCTCTTCCCTATTTGTTGACCCCTTTTTGTTCACATTCTGAAACAACTCTTATGAAATTTCTGAATTTAGATAAATCACCCTATTTTAATAAGATTAAATATTTTGTTGTTTATAGTACTCTTAATTGAAACACAGTTGAAACTTTTGGGGCCCTTTATATATAGAATTCCACTTGTTAGGATATAACTTTTAGTAACCTTGTTTTTAGTTTAGTGATGACACAAAGCAAGTTTAAACCCTTTTTATTTACCAACCTATGAAAACACCAATAATGTTTAAGTATGTTACCCCATGTAATTTAAGGAGTTAAAGGTACTTGATGTTATTTAACAATTAGCATTTCAACTTTGTAAATTAACCAGACGTCTCTACAAACACATTTGAGTAATCCCATACATGTTAACTCCAAATTATTTATTTTATAAAAACCAAGATATCAGACAAGTGTCCTGAACAGGATCCGTTGCCTCTTTCCTGCTGAAGAAAAGTCCTAGAAGCAATTGATATTAGACATTGTTTAACATTAACATTTCATTAGTTTGACCACCTGGAAACTTGCAAGTTATTTTTAAAATTATTTTACTTTTATTAGTTTACCCAATTTAAATTGAACCCTTTTAAATCACGTGAATAAAAGTATTTGGATCTATTTTAAATTTTAATATTAAGAGCTCTCAGTTTTGACGCAGACAAAACATGACATTAGACAGCACAACATAACATATAACACAAAATTAAAGGCCTTGTAACTTTATAGGTAAATGTTCATTGTAATGAAACAGCTGTTTAAAAAACTTCAGTTGAATAAAAAATAGAACTGATCAAAAAGAAAAAAAAATCATTAACCTAGGTATGCAGGATCCAAATTATGAGCTCAAAAATACAGCATTAAAGAAAAAACAAAACAAGAATCCTGAAGAATAAGTTAGTTTTGTGCAGCGGCCCAGGAGTTTAAAATGGACACTTTTTTTTTCTTCTTTTCTTCTTATCTTTAGGTTACCCCCCTTTTCTCCTTGAGACGCTGTAGTTGCATTCCAAAGTGGCAGGGGGAGGGAGGATCACCCAGGACTTTTTAACCCTTTTTTTCCTGGTTGAGAAATCAGGTTAGGTTTGAATGCAGAAAATCACAAAACATTATTTTTTACTACTTTTAAGGAATGGAGCTGCTGAGCTCTCTGCCTAGGGGGACCCTCCCCTAAGCTGATTTCCCTCTTTCTAACAAGTTGTTCCTTACACCCACTTTCATTTTTATTTTTGTTTGTCCCTGATCTTATTGACGCCCTTTTTGATGTTTTAGACCTTTTCTCTTATATTTTCTCCAAAACCTGACTGCCCTCAGTCAGAGGCTCCACAAAAGAGTATTTTTTAACTATTGCCCACAGGTCTCGAGTCTTCACTGGTGTCAATGTCATCATTAATAGGGCACTTAGACTGCATTGTTAGCTTCCCAAATGTCCTTTCTAGCTCCTCCCCTGAAAGTTCCTCTTTTGAATCTTCCCCTTCTGAGTTATTATTTCTTTCTGAGTTCTGAGAACAGAACCGTTTCTCTTTAATCTCTTCTAAAACCTGACTTCCCTCTTCCAGGGGTCCCTTTAGATTTTGTTTATCTTTATGTTGTAAGCAAGATTTAATCAGGGACCAAATGGCTAAAGTTCCAACAGGTAACAGCTTTGGCTTTTTTGTTATGTGTAGATCCTCTCCCAGGTGCTTCCACTGAGGAATATATTTAACAACCCTTTATCTAAAAACCACGGAGAGACCTTTTTTATGGTATCAAGGAACGTTTGAGCTGTTTTTTTCTTTAGGGGCGTTCCATGGTTCCTTAATAATTCCCTAAGGGGTTGTTCCATTTTTACCTTGGACATTTTGTTCCCCATATTGTAAAAATCTTGCCGCTGAGAGACTCAACACTATTACATGAACAGACCACACATACAGGAGTAATGCTAACCACTCTCAATATTACACACCACTTCATAGACAGGGGGAGACAACAGTAAAAACAAACATAAATATGACCGGGCAGTCCTCCTGCCTTTTAATGACCGGGCAGTCCTCCTGCCTTTTAATGACCGGGCAGTCCTCCTGCCTTTTAATGACCGGGCAGTCCTCCTGCCTTTTAATGACCGGGCTTTTTAGCCTAAATGTACTTTTTCATTACCGGCTTATAGCCTTACTTACTTTATTACTTTATTACTTTATTACTTACCACTTAACTTACCCTTGTCTGTGAAAAATTATTGTTCTTTGGTTCCCGGGTTTCGGCACCACTTGTCGCGCTCCCTGCCCGCAGAGAGACGAGACGCAAACCTGGTTCTTTTTTATGAGCTCTTTATTTTGCGCGCTTACTTTCTCTTAGTTCTTTCTTTGTTTTCCCTCTTTGAGGAACTTACACTCCAATATATACAGTACTTGTAACCAATCAGCATTTTCGCACGAGGGGAGAGCATAACAGATACAGGCAGCAAAGGCAGGCATATAGTGGACCTGTACTGTCCATCAGGGAGCTTAGCCAATCCCTGGAACTTCCTCAATATAATGTCAGTTGTTTGTGCAAAAGTTAACTGCTCTGGCTCACTGCCAGGCGCCATCTTAGCCTTGCCACACCTAGGGCCAGGGGTCCGGCCGAAACCCCGACACTTTATACCATCTATTTGCTTGCTCATAAGCTAATTGTTTTATTAAGGTCATAACTTGTTCTGAATCCCCAAATACTCTAGCAGCCGATTGGATTAGTCTATCAACAAAATCTGCGAATGATTCGTTACTCCCCTGAATCACCTTAGACAACTGCCCCTGTAAATCTCCTGACCCTTGAATTAACTTCCAGTTGTTAGTGGCAGCAGCAGCAATTTGTGCGTACACCCCAGGATCCTAAATAATCTGCTGTTGAATACCTTCATAGTTTCCTTCTCCTGTTAGCATTTCTACATTTTGTTAGGGAAAGCCTGCGGTAGCGTTACGGCGTGCCATTTCTAATGAGGCTTCCTGCCATGCAGTTTTCCACACTAAGTACTGCCCCCCTGATAGCACAGCTTTACATAGCCTTTTCCAATCTTCCGGCAGTAGATTCAGCCCCGCTACTGATTCCAACATTCTAATTGTAAATGGGACCTGTGGACCGTATGTAGCCACTGCCTCCTTAAAATTTTTTACTGTTTTGAAATCCAGAGGTTGGTGGAATCTTGTCTACTTTGGTCCTCTAGTACAGGGAAGAATTGTGGGACTGCTGAGGTTTCCTTAAGGGGGGTTTCTTCTCCCCACGGTGAAAAAGCCATCTGATTTATAGCATGAGATAACTCCTCCCAAGGGTACTTTAGGGGATATAGGGGGTAGGCTGCTTGTGGGGGAGCTGCTGCCTCTAGGAAGTGATTGGTATTCCTTCCCGATATAACTGATGGGGGCTACTGTGTCCTTGATGCTCTTTCTAATTCCTCCCCAGTAAGCCCCTTCTCCTCTTCTTCCTCTTTATGAGAAGTTACACTTAGTTGTTTCTTTATTCCAGACACATATTTCCTTTTATACTAAAGTTATTATTTTACCTTTTTTAGATGTTAGGCATTCCTTAATGAGCTGCCACATGGGAAAAGTACCTCTAGGTAACAGGGATTGTTTTTCTGCTTTAATAAGATCTTCTTTATCATGTTCCCATTGTGGAATATTTAGGACTCCCTCTTCCAAAAACCAAGGACTAACCTTGGTCAGTGTAGTTACATGTGCTGTTACTACTGTAACAGAGCTGGGCATGATGGCATCATTTTACGGCAGTTCCATTAACCTTAAGTACATCTTGTATGATTCCTATCATTTGATTTCTAGACACTTGTGACCCCATCCTGGAGTTACGAGACCTCCCTTTACCGGGGCTATGCAGACTCCCTTCACCGGGGTTATGTGGCCTCCCTTTACCGGGGTTATATTGACTCCCTTTACTAGGGTTATGTGGCCTCACTTTACCGAGGTTATCCTACAGTTTTCCTATAGTTTACCTAAAGTTACTTAGTTTTCCTATAGCTTACCTTAAGTTACATACGTGGGAGGACGCAGAAGGAGGAAGAAACTCCCCGTCTGGGCCACCACTTGTTCCGTCCAGCAGAACCAGCGTGGAGAAAGGAGACACCACCAATCTTTAGTTGACCAGATTTATTGCGTCCTCCCTGTTTTCTGCCTCCTTTGTTCTGCCACTATTTCCCTTCTTCTTCCCTCTCCCTCTCTCCTCCCCCGGGCTCCTATCTTATCAGCCAATTATAGCAAAGCTTTCTCTCACACAGGAGAGCATGCAGAGGAATGTCAGCATAGCACTATATAAATCACGAATTGTCCACGCGCGGCATGATATTAGATAGCCAATCCTAGAGCCTGGTGTCAACACGTCATAAGTCTCCAAGGAACTAGTAGGCAAGCAACCTTTTTGGGTACTTCCTCATTTTCATATCCAGTGCCCTTTGGCTCACTGCCAGGCACCATCTTGTCCAAGACGGCCCTCAATAGTATATTCTATAAATATCCGTGAAGTCTAAATTATTGTGTTATTGAGATCTATGGTTTCTTTGTTCAATTTTTGTTTCGAGGATCTGTCCAGTGGTTACAGAGTTGTGTTAAAATCACCTAGTATTATTGTGTTGTGGTGTATTTGATTTCTGGAATTGTGAAGGATTTGTTTGACGTACATGGATGAGCCATTGTTTGGGGCATAGATATTTATGATTGTTATGTCTTGCTGATTTATTCTTCCCTTAAGCAGTATGAAATGTTTTTCTTTATCCCTTCTGACTATCTTTGGCTTGAAGTCCACATTATCTGAAATGAGGATAGATACTCCAGCTTTTTTGCTGTGTCCATGTGCATGGTATGTTTTCCCCCATCTTTTCACCTTTAGTCTATGGGAATCTCTTTCTATGAGATGAGTCTCTTGCAGGCAGAAAATTTTTGGATCTTTCTTTTTAATCCAATCTGCCAGTCTGTGTCTTTCGATTGATGAGTTCAGGCCATTAACATTCAGGGTTATTATTGAGATATTGTATTTCAGGTCATTTGACTCATGTTTTTTTCTTTTTTTTTTTTTTGACATGACTTGATTTCTCCTTTATCTGGTTGTTCCTTTAGGGTAGTTCCTCCCTTTCCTGATTTACATCATTGGTTTTCATCTCTTCCTTCTGGAATATTTTGCTGAGAATGTTCTGTAGAGCTGCCATTGTTGTTGTAAAGTCTTTTAGCTTTTGTTTATCCTGGAAGGATTTTCTTTCATCATCAGACCTGAAGGTAAGTTTTGATGGGTATAAGATTCTTGGTTGGCATCCATTTTCTTTCAGAGCTTTAAAAACGTTGTTCCAGGCCCTTCTAGCTTTTAGGGTCTGGATTGAAAAATCTGCTGATATCTGTATGCTTTCCCCGAATGTAATTAGATTATTTTCTCTTGCAGCCTTTAAAATTTTCTCTTTATTTTGTATGTTAGGTATTTTCATTATAATGTTCCTTGGTGTGGGTCTGTTGTAATTTTGTGTATTTGGAGTCCTATAAGCCTCTTGAACTTGATTTTCCATTTCATTCTTCAGATTTGGGAATCTTTCTGATATTATTTCATTGAATAGATTGTTCATTCCTTTGGTTTTTTTCTCTAAGCCTTCCTCAATCCAGATAATTCTTAAATTTGGCCTTTTCATGATATCCCATAGTTCTTGTATATTCTATTCATGATTTCTTACTGTCTTCTCTGTTTGGTCAGCTTTGTTTTCAAGATTAAATATTTTTTCTTCAATATATGAGGCTCTGTTTTCCAGGTGTTCTCTCCTATTTGTTATGCTTTCTATGGAGTTTTTAATTTGGTTTATTGTTTCCTTCATTTGAAGAATTTCTGTTTGTTTTTTTTTTCAATATATCTAACTCTTTATTGAAATTTATTGAAATTATCTTTTGCTTCCTGTATTTGCTCTTTTAACTGTCGATTTGTGCCATCATTCAATGCTGCCTTTGCCCTTTTATCTCTTCCTTCAGTGCCTGCATTTGCTCTTTCATCTCCTCGTTTGCTTCCCTGATCATTTTGATTAGGTGCATTCTGAACTCCCTTTGTGTCACTTCTTCTAAAATGCTGTCATTGGATATTATTGCTATACCATTTAGGTTTGTTTGGGACATTTTATTCCCTTGACTTCTCATATTGTTCAGATATCTACCCCTGTATTAGTGAACCTCTGGGATATTGCAGATTACCTCTATTGACTAATATTGTCTCTGTAGATTTGCAGTAACTCACCTCTTACCCTTCAGTAGCCTGAAGTCTTGGAGGAACTTGATAATGCAGTGCTCCACTAGTAAGCTGGCCTTCTATGGGTGGTGGCCTTCAGGTAGGGTATATTCCCTCTGGCTCTGAGTTGGTTCTGAGTCTCTCAGTACCTCCTCTTCTTGGCTCCTGGGTCGTCAAAGGTCTTCTAGCTCCTGTAGGTGTTTCAGGAAGGTAGTTACCCTTCCAATGATGATGGCCACACCCTCAGGAGTAATTCAGAATGCTTGCACCAGCCTATAAAGAAGCCTCTGGCTAACTCCGTGATGGTGACAAACCTCTACGTGGTGTTCGGGCAGGTTTTTCAGTGGTGGCGTCTGTATTCGGCCTGGTGATTGGGCGGGTTGGCTACTTGCTGCCCTGGTCCACAAAGCAGGCGGGTGGGGTGCCTGCCTGCTACCTCTAGGATGCAGTAGACCTGACTGGATGTCAGCTCCTTCCAGGACTAGGACCAACCAGTGATGCCACTGACCTAGGTGCAGTGTTCAGGCGGGGTCGCTCAGTTATGACATCTGTTCTTGACCTGCTGGCAGGGTGGGTTATCTGCCTGCTGCTTACCTCCGTGATGTAGGCGGCCTGGCTCTTGCCCCAGCTTGCTCCATGACTGCGACCAACCAGTGATGGCACTGACCTAGGTGCAGGTTTCAGGCGGGATCGCTCAGTTATGAAGTCTGTCCTTGGCCTGCTGGCTAGGCGGGTTATCTGCCCGCCACTTACCTCCATGATGTAAGCAACCTGGCTCACCCCCCAGCTCACTCCACGACACGACTCTATTTATTCTTTTTTTAATCTCATACCTATTTCACTTATAGATTTTTCTTAACAATTTATTTAACATAACAGTTTCCTTGAAGATAGCCATCTGGTTGTATATTCCAGTGGTTTGTTGGATATTTCAGATGTATAATGGTCATAAAAATAGTTATCATTAATACTTTCAATATCTAACTGAACAACCAGTTAAGGGATATTAATTCAAACAAAATAGCATTACATCTCTTGACTTTGTCAGAAATGAAAATGATGACCTGAGCATGTGAGCTGAGACAGTGGGTGAACCAGGGCAAGGTAATCTGGGCTGTGAGGCTGCAGAGAAATTTCTGATTGTCATGAACCTGTGACAGTTCCATATGTCCTTGTCCCTGTGCACAGCCTTTAACTTGAGGAAGCCCACAGAAAAGAAGAACCATGTGCATCATGAACCTCAATTCAGCAACAAAGTTCACAATGATGCTAGAGGGTTGATTGTGATCATGATGCCTTGGGTGCTGAAGAAGCAGAGACCTTTGATCAACTGACATCAGAAGAGAGCATGGAAATGCTTGGAAAGATTGTAAGTAAAATAGGTGGCAGCAAGGACAGGTTTGTCACTGTGGATGAGCTCAAAGATTGGATTAAATTTGCTCCAAAGTGCTGTATTTACAAGCATGTAGAGCAACAGTGGAAGGGGCATGACCTCAATGAGGATGGCCTCATTTTCTGGGAAGAATAGAAAAATGCCACCTTTGGCTACATTTTAATGATCCAGACCCTGATGGTGGATTTAAGTGTAAAACATTATGGTTACAGATGAGCAAAGGTTTAAGATGGCAGACAAAGATGGGGACCTTATTGCCTCAAAGGAAGAATTCACAGCTTTCCTGCACCCTGAGGAATATGACCATATGAATGACTTAGTAGTGCAGGAAATAGTGAAGGATATAGATTAGAATGCTAATGGTTTCATTGATCTAGAAGAGTATATTGGTGACATGTACAGCCATGATGGAAATGCAAATGAGCCAGAATGGGTGAAGACAGAGTAAGAGCAGTTTGTTCAGTTTCGAGATAAGAACCATGATGGGAAGATGGACAAGGAAGAAACCAAAGAGTGGATACTTCCCTCAGACTATGACCATACAGAGGCGGAGATTGTCAACAAGTATGATTTGGGCAGCCAGGCCACAGATTTTCAGGAGACCTTAGTATGCCATTATGAATTCTGAGCTGCAGACAGAGGAACCCATGTTTCTTCAAAAGTAATTTATTTTTACAACTTTTGTTTTCACATGAAATTGCACTACTGAGGCTGTTATTACAGACTTTTTAAGACATGAAAAGGCATATGACATAATGAAAATCATCCCGTCCACATTCCTCCTCTTCTCTAAGGGATTGGAGGGAACTGTGCTTCTGAGGAGCAACTCTAATTAGTACGCCTGTGTTTGTAGATTTACACTTTGTATAATGTATAACATGGTGTGTTTGTTTATGTATTTGTTCTCTATTGGGAGTATGACAAGAAGGATCAAGATCCTCAACCCACACTTGTAGGCAAAAATTAGCTCTTTAGTCTTTCTCAACCCCTTATATAATTTTTGTGATTCTCACATATTTTAAGCCTGAGATCAATATGAAATGTTGAGAGAAAGAAAAATTACATGCTCCATGATTTATATTTACAAAGATAACACTTAATATTGCCTTTGAAAAGTCTGACATTTCATATTGCATTCAGTTTCTATGGGTCCAGTAACTGGTCCTGAGATTATCTGGTCAGGGACAGAATCCCTGTGCTCTAAGGAAGCTTGGTTCAACTTGACCTCTTTCTTTTTTCCCCTGTAGAACTAAGTATTTGCTATTTTTGTCAAGTACAGATGTGGTAGGAAGTTAGGGCTAGTGTCATGAAAATCAATCAAGTAGTGAATGCGATCTCTTTACAGAGTTATTTCTAGCTTTTTATAGGCCAGTTTCCAGGTAGAAAAGGCTGGAAAACTAAAGGAAGAATACAAGTGTGTTCAGGGCATACATTTATTTCTGGGTGTACATTTGTTGAAATGCTCACAACATAATTATTTGCCTGTTGAAATCACTGGAAGTGCTCCATGAGAATTAATTCCCAGGAATTAATCTTGATGTCACTGCAGTAAAAATTCACTCCTTGCTGGCATGGTGGCACATGCCTGTAATCGCAGCAACTTGGGAGACTGAGGCAAGAAGTTCTCAAGTTTGAGACCAGCCTCAGCAACTTAGCAACACCCTGTCTTTAAAAAAATAATAATAAAAAGGGCCAAGTATAACTCAGTGGTAGAGTATCCTGGGTCCAATTCCTGGTATTAATAAAAAAAGTTTACTCCTTTCCAATCATGTCATCAAAAGTGCCTTTAACAAGAGGTATGATCATTGAATGGGAATTTGCTTAAAGAGCCCTAAGATCAAATGAAGAAATTATTTAGATCATCTTATATGAAAGCTTAAAACCTACCAATATAGTGGGGATTTCCCCTGTTTTTCTCTTTCAGATGGTAGTTAAATAGCAGTATTGTTACAAGCTTGGTTGCAGTGTTCTTATCTTGTGGGCTGGTTTCTGAAAACCAGGTGTTGCTGATTTTACCAGGGATCCTCATACCTCAGGATGCAAACCACTCACTACTAGGTTGGTGTTCACCCTAGAGCTTGAGCTCAGATGCAAGGGTAGGAGACCCTACAGATAGAGGATTCTGGTTTGAGGACCATTGCTCACTCTTCCTGCCTTTGACCATCACACCCTATTCCCTCATTTCCTCCTCCTCTGCTGCCAAAAAAAACCAAAAAAGGTTTATCCTGGATCAGCAGGTGTTCTATTGTTATCAAAGAAAAGAACCCTATAGAAGGGCAGAAAAAAACTACCCTCTTGCCAACTCCAATTTAACCATATTTTCTGTAATGATCTGTCCATTTTAGTCCCTTTCTTACTGATGGGCTTCTTCTGAGAAGAACTATTGTATTCCAAATCTTTAACCTTCATGTTACTAAGATAAATACACACACATACACACACACATACATAAAACCTTTATTATTTCCTATATCTCTGGATAATATATTCAGGTGGTGCTGGGTGATGATTATGTCTGAAACTAGGGATATGCTTTTGTCTTCCACTATCCTGTTGAGGTGGGCTGCTTGGTAACTTCACCCCTTTGAATCAAGCTCTTGATAGAGGATCCACTCTTTACATTTAACCCCAGTATAGGATAAGGAACATTCTCCACCTCAAGATTCCCCCATTTTATTAAGACAAGAGCTAATAAGAAATGCCACCACCCTAGCTTAGATAGGGCATCTCATGATCTTTATGAACCTCAAGTTTCATTAGTTGCAGAGAGCACAGGCGTGACATGAAAGTCATGCACTTTAGCAAACCAAAATCTGCTAGGATGGCACCTTTTGGATATGGGGACTCACCAGTGAGTATTGTGCTCTCATCTTTTTGAACCTCTTGGAGTGTTTTGTGGGGTTTTTTTGGAGGGTTTTTTTTTGGGGGGGGGCATTTTTTAAATCAAGCCTGAGGCTGGTGAACAGTAGCTGCACACCCACAGTATGTGTTCTGTGAGTACTAGTTCTCTTAAATTTGGATATTGGTTATTTTTTATAGAGTGTAAACCAAGTTTTATATTCAATAATGCAAACAGGTACCTCTCTGTTTCTGAATAAAACCATTTACCTTCAAACTGAGCCATAAACCCAGCTCCTGATTCAATCTTAATTGTGTTTTTACTAACAGAATTACAAAGAAAAGTCTAAGGGAGACATTTGGACATAAAATACTTTTGTCTACCTATTATGCGTTGGCATGGTAGCTCAGACACCAAGCACTGTTCCATCCTGGTCCAAAAAGGAGAAGCCTTGAAAAAATGATTTGTGTTTTGTGAACTGAACATTACATCCCTATTATTTTCATTGTGAATTCATTTAGCAGAAGAAACTAATGTTTTGTGAAACATGGGTTTGACATTGCTTCACATTATACCTTAAACAAGGCAGTGTGTTGGAAATTGGAAGCCAGGAGAACTGAGTGGTTGCCACTCTTATGTCCCTGGTTATCTCATTTAAACAGATATTAAGTGTGCATCCCAGTGGTGTGATCACCAGCTGCTTCCCACTTTATGAATAATTTTCTTAGGTAATATGTGTGGTAAATGAACTAATCTTACTTTTATGTGTGTTTGGGCTAATACGTTATGGAATTATTGCTCCATTTATGAAAATTAATTGAGGAAAATATTACAACAAATTAAACTTAAAGGCTTAGGGAAAGCTATTGTGTTGTTAGCAAGTATTTAAATGGTAGACAGACCAGCAGCAAAGACACAAAATAAAATTATTTTAAAACTGTATTTGAGATGAGTCTCTGATAAAAGGGTCAGACATGGGTATGCTGTGATTTAGTTAAACATTGAAGAACAATTTGAACAATTACAGTCCTTTCAGTGCATATGAAAGCTTTTTTTTTTTTAAATCAAAGCTCATCTGTCTGCTGGGTTGGATAAGTCTTACTACTCTGTTAAATGCAGAAAACAAAACTTAAATATAACATATTCATTACCTTATCCACTCTCTCTCCTGTTTCATTTCCTTTCACCTTTAGAAGCTACCACTCCAAAACCAGTCCCAGAACCTGAGAAACAGACCACATGGTTAAAATTGCTGGTGTCATAGCCAACACCTTGCTGTTCATTGTTATATCTCTTGGAGTTGTGTTGGTAATGAAGAAAAGGTAAGTCCCCAGCTGTTGCCAAAAATGTAATTATTTCTCATTGTCTGGTTGCTTCATGTGTGAAAGTATTTGATTACTGAGTTGGCATTGATGACCAGGACACATTTGTGACTCTGTGATTGCCTACATTTTTCATTATGTAATATTCACAGCTATGGGAAAGAAATTTAGAGTAAATGACTGGGGTTTTCTTTGAATATACAAAACATATCATGCCAAAATAGTATAAGAATTTTGTGCCTTATAATGCATAAAGCCCTGAAAATCTTAAAAGCTATTTCCCTGCTAGGGAATTAGTAGTAATTGTTACTAACATGCTAGTATATTTGAGACTTTCAAGAGTAAGAGAAAGGACTTTTCCTCATTATTTTATAAGGAAGGTGAGCCCATGTTATCTGCAGGCCCCATGCCCAGGGTGTTTGCTCCAAAGAAAAATAGCAGAACATCAACACATATTAAGGATAAGTTAGTGTGCTAGTTAAATGTTATAATCTGGCCCTTCTAGCTAAGGGACTCCTTGGGTGAATTGATATCCACATATGTGCACACGTGCTGATTTCTTCTTCCTCCATATGTATTTTTTTCACGTTCAGCTCCAGAATGAAGTGTGGACCTTTGATAGCTGTACACACAACTGGTTTAGGGTCTTTGTCATTTCATGTTCTTTATACCTTGTCATAGGCGCTTTAACCTTTTTTTCTCATTTTCACCCTTCATTTAATTGCTCTCATCACTTTGAATGCTTGTTTCCTTTTCATTCTTGTTCTCTGTATATCTCTTGAACTTTTCATAACCTCCTTTTTCTCTTTTCTTCCTCCATATTTCTTATATTTAATTTTTTCTTTCCTCTTCCTTATCTCTCATGTCTTATGAATTTTTCCCTAGGTGTTCTTCATCTTGATGTTTATGTAGATATCTGATTTTTGGTGCCAATGATCTGTCTTTATTTCTGTAGTAGTAGTATATCTCAAAACCTAAATCTAAGAAACAGTAAGGTCTCCCATGCCTGGATATTCAACTGAAGATTTTAGAGTGATTTATTGTGAATTCTGGGAATGTACTGGATCTTTCTGTCATGTAGCAAGCTCTCTGTGAGGAATTGCTTGAAGCTATTAAATCCAGCTGCCCTTGTGACTTTAGCTAAATGTTAACTAATCCTCTAAGGGTCTATTTCTGATGGATTAATTCATCTTTTATACCTAGGTCTACCAGGTAGTCACAGAGGTCATTTTGTAAATTAGACATTTGAAGGGATTACCTACAGAAACATGGCCTTGATACAACTTTAGGCTTAGTATCCCTGAGTCCTGTCAGATTTTACTTAATTATTTACTACTCAGTATTCTTTAAAGGGCTGTTTTCACAGCATGTACCATTTCTGTATTTGCTTTTTTTAAAAAATATAGACTATATTTTCCATAAGGCAAATTAACTAGTATCTCATTCTTAGAATATATAATACCTTAGAATATATAAAATTTAAGCCTGAATAATCATGTGATAGAAATTATCATATTTAACAGAAATTCTTAAAACTTCTAATATTTCAGGACTTCTCACCCAAATTCATGTCTATATGTTAAAAGTATGCTTTTAAATATAATAGTTAAAACATGACATTGTTCACAGATAAGTTGCTGGAGTGTTACTGATGGTAGCAAGCATGTTTCATTATTTAAGCCTGCCTAGTAGGTCTGTTAAATGCTCTTTGTTCAGTCACTTCATTCCCAGAAATGTTCATTGGTGAGTAGTTGATATTTCAGCTGTGTCTCCCCCTTTCCCACAGGAGGCCCTCAATTAAAAAGGAAAAGCAGTGGAGAAGTGAAAAAAGGGAATGAGAGGGAAAGGCAAGCACAGCCTCAGGTTAGATTTCTAGACATAATTAATCATTTTTGCTGGTAGAACCTATTTCTATCAAACTGAGCTCATTCCTGTGTGGGTATTCTTTTCCTCTACCCATAGCATTCTGAGTCAATCAACTCAAATATATGCATTGATCATAAAGACACTCAAGGACAGAGAGAGAGAGAGAGAGAGAGAGAGAGAGAGAGAGAGAGAGAGAGAGAGAAGTGGGGGGGTGCTTTCTTCAAAAATATTTGGAGAAGTAGAAAGTAAAATCTGTTCAGCTCATACTAATTCCTGGAATTCTTTTGCATATAGACAATAATGACTGAAAACTGACATGATCTTCAGTTTTAGTGTCCTATAAAGCTCACAAATCAATGACTTAATAGTTTTTTTTGTTTCTGAGTATTAAATCATTTGACCATTGCCTGGACTAATAAAATCTGAAAACCTCTTTACTTTAAAAAGTTTTATAAGGCCTGTACACTTATTTTATTCTATGAGCAAAGCAATTTCTTATTTTCCCTATCCTAAAATATGCACTCTTTTGAGAGTGAAACATTTTGATGCAGGAACTATTAAGAAAGGATGGGAGATAAAGATCTGTAATATTAAGGTTTCATGCAGTGCCCTGTAGCAATATACTCTCAAAATTAATGCATATTAACTCGAGTAGTAGACATTTCTCACCATATTTTACCCATGGATAAGGAAATATATAAATGAAAATAAACCTGCATTTTCAACACTTTTCAAAGGAATAATTTATCTCAATTATATGTTACACAGAAATTAGTATATAAACACCATCAATATTACCATGATTAATTATATTTACTATTGTTTCTAAAATTGCTATAAATCTTTCATAAGTTTGAGAACATTTATATTACAATAATATTCCTGTTAGCCATTTTGATACATTGAAATTACAGAAGTTGTGATTAATGGGAAATAATTAAAGAGTTGAATTATTGGGCAAAATAGCAAATGGTACCTTCTGTTACATAAACCCTGGTTACAGGTAAATATACTGCTTTTTTTAAATCCTGAAACACTGTGCCCCCATCTCAACTCATTAACCAACATACATTTTACAAATGAAGCATAAATTATTAAATATTTAGTGCCCATTCTATTATATTTAAGCAATACTAGTGTTATCATGAAGAAAATTGCACTAAAGATGTAATATATTTCTGAAGTTATCTTGAAACAAAAAGACAAGTGCCACAGGGCACTGCATGAAACCTTAATATTACAGATTTTAGATGAAAGCATTATTTTCAGAGATGCCTGCGATGTGTGGCTAGAGGCAAGTTGACATTAACTCTAGTTCCCTTCTTTTGCCTGTTTACAAAGGAGACAGAATTTCACCCACTATGACTAAGTGTGACTTGTTTGCAGAAAACATCTTTTAAGTTCTGAATGCTTAATTCAAAGTCCTGTTTCAAAATCACCGTTCTTGAAACTACAAGGAGGAAGTTATGCAGACATTTCTTCCTGAATATTATTTTAAATATGTGAATTTAACATGGAATCATATATGTGAACCAGATCCTGACACCTTTCTACCCTGGCACATGCTCTGGCATGCTTGAAATAGGACGTGTGTGCACACAGATGTATAATGGGCTTCTTGTTTCCACCTATCAATTAACTCTGTCTTTCAGGTTTCTACATGATAACTGAATAGGTTGGTAGTTAAGGGTAGGTTGAACAAATAGACCTGTATAAAAAACTCTCCTAACCTGGACTTTTATGTGATTACTCTAGCTCCTGCATTAATCCCCATTTCTGAACTGAGCCTAATAGTTTATTTAACTATGCTTTATTGGGGGATCCTTTTGTAATTCTTTATAAAAATGATTGTATTATATTTTAAAAGTGGGGTGGGAAATATAAGTACCAAGCTTCTGTTTGATGGAGGAAGCTCTCAAAGAATGCTAGGGGACATACCTTTAGAATCTCACCTCCAATTCTCACTTGGAAGAAGTATGAATACAAATGAGGTTTTTACATCTAGGTACTAATTTGCATCTGTAAAATGGGATGATGTGGATAAAGTGTATTTTATTGGGAAGCAGTGAGGATGAAAGTAGTTGATGTATGTACATAGTTGATAAATAATAGCTTAAGGACTTAGAAGCTCAAGAACTGGTACCAGGGCACATAAGTAGTACGTGGCTGAAGCCGGATTAAATAAAAATGTATCTGAGTCCTTACCACCCTGCTGCAGTGACTCCTGGGCGTAAAACTCACAGGTGCCACTTGCTTTGTAAAACTCAGGATCTTTCTGTGCTCCTTGACTGAAAGCACATTACCATCATCAGCTTGTCATGGTTTACCATTGCTTTAAGACTGCAGTATTTGAAATGCTTCCAGCATACTATAATATTAGAATCACAACAGTCAAGATTTTTTAATGATTTCTTAAGGGAGGGTTCTGGTCCTGAATGTATCAGAAATAACTGCCCACATGAGTCCCCTAAGAATGACCCAGTTGAGTATATGTGAGCTCCTGGCACAAAGCATGTGTCTAGAAGACATTTCCATTCCACTTTCAGTCACATACAGCAATGCCACACATCTTCCTGTCCCCACTAAAAAGAGGGAAGAAATCTTGATTTCTTTGATTAAATCTTCAAATTTTATTATTGGAAATTAACCAATTTTTAATACAGTGTTGACCAAATAGGTGTTCAGACACCAGTTTGTGATTCTCATTCTATTTTAAGGTAAGCTGAGCCAGGACATATAAGTGACTACATTTTAAAAATCTCTTTTTACCTACGTTTCTGGCCATAGCTGGTGTCTTAAACTAGGGGACGGTGTAGGCCCTTTCCTCATCCATGTTTCTTCCTTATCACACACTTGCTAGTGCTCTGTAATGTCCTCAGGTAGCTCAACAGACCTGCAACTTTTTGAATGGGTGGTTCCTACTTGGAAACACAAGGATATTTATGCTCCAGTTTTCTTAGGGGTGATGTGACCAGGTGGTCCTGAATGAGCATACCTCCATTTATCATCAGAGTTCAATCCCACATTCTGTACTTTTACTTGCTGTTGATTCCTAAATCTCTCTCTGGTCCAAGCTGGAATCCTTCGGATTCTTCATCCTCAGATATTTCTGTTAGGCCACTTTCTCTCTGAAAGTTAAATTTCTTAAATCCTGTTCCCTTGAATCATCTTTATGATCTTTGAAAATAACTCCCTAGTGAAGGATAGAGTGGTGGGCTCCCCCTCATGGTGCTGGTTTCTTTGAATGGTTCCAGAAAGGAAAACACCCATCCAGATTCACCTTACTGAGAGATTATTTAGAGACCCTAATGCCCAGGGCCACCTGCTGCCTCATCCAGCCCATGTGAGAAGGCAGGAAACCTGGGATTCATGCAATAGCAGAACTGTTGCTAACACCTAGGTATGAATTTCTTCATGTACTCTTTTTTGCTGCCTTTGCGAAGGAGTAAGATTTATTATACTGCTATCACCTGAGACTAAGGCAATAGTCTGTTTCCCTATACAGTCACCTCTTCATTTCCACAGCTTCCAATTTTATGAATTCCACCAACCAAAGACCAAAACCATTAGGAAAAAGATTGCATCTGTCCTAAATATGTACAATTTTCTTGTCATTATTCCCTAAACAAACTAGTAACAAGTAGCCACACAGCATTTGCATTATATTAGATATTCTGAGTCATCCAAGATAATTTAAAATATACAGGAAGATGTTTATTATATGCTAGTACTATGCAATGTTACATAAAGGACTTGAACATACACCGAGACTTCTGGAACCAATCCCTATAAATACCATGGGAATACTGTGCCCAACCCCATCTTTATAACTCATTTTTAAAGAAGATAATTAAAACAGTCTCCAGGGCTGTGAAATTTCTGAGTTGTCCACTGTCTGTCCCATCCACAGCATTGTGACCCTACTTGGTCTTTTGCTGCTTTTGGCTGAAGCACACCAGTGGCAAGCACGGTATATGTAACACACATAGTACCACAGGCCTGCCACCCTCCCTCAGAGAGTTGCAGCACCTTCCAGCTGCCTGAGTGCTGCCCAGCACACTCCTGAGGCTAGGCCAACACATACCTGCTTGGGAGCCTGAGGGGACAGGCTTAGTTTCTGGATGTCCTAATTGCTTACTGGTACTTAGACTTCACTCACTTTATTTATATGAGCAATTGGGATTAAAAACATACAAAACAGTTCCCAGCACTATATTTACTTTATCAAATAAAATATATATAGGTATTTGTGGGCAGAAGGTACCTGGACATGTTTTGAGCTGTGGGCAATGCCCGGTCTGTCATCTTTGGTGGTCAGCCTCAGAGTACTGGACCACTCCATGGTCATTGAACAGTGGACTTGACATCAAGTGTTTTCTCATTGGAACGATAGGTCTGGCATGGATGGGAGAGTTATGTTGTTCAGCTGACAGCAAGAAAATATTTATGTAATACCTGAGGCCATGGAGTGTACTCTGCATTTGAGCCATGCCACCTGGAGTCTTGTAGAATTGCTGCTGTCAGTGGTGATAGTGAGAAAACAAAACTGCCTTGGAAAAGCACCTCCTGCATTGTTAGCATCATACCCTGGAGGTAGGCAGGATGGCCATTGACCTGTAACTAGTCAGAACTTGTGCTCAGATTATGGTGATGATGCCCTGATTATTGCAATCTCAAGTGAAGAAAACAGTATGTTCTCCTGCATTATTTTTCAATGCTAGAGAGTAAAATACAGGTACTGTTAAATTGATGACTTGCACAGCTGTCAATTTTTTGTCTTCTTTACTAGTATCAGGGACAATGGCACAGATAATCCACAAACAGAATATTCTAAAGTCTCACTGTGCTTCAAGTCAAATCCAAGAGCTCCCACATGCAGGCTCTAGCATTGTGAAGTTTCAGTTTTATGGGTTTGATCAAAAGAAAGAAAATAAATTCAGTACATGCTGCCTAAAACTTAGGGCTGCTGCTCCTCTCATATGAATGAAGTACTTGTTGTGGGTCTCAAATTATTCTCTTGTTGGCCATTTCTGGTGCCTTTCTCTGCAGACTAGACTTGGTGGCTCTCAGTTGACTAGAAACTGTTTGAGGACAACCTATGGCTTAATCATCTTTGGTTCTTCCATTCCTAACTGAGACTGGGCACTTGATAAACATTTGATCTCTTATATTAAAGAGTGAACTAGAGGGTGCTCATGTTGTTCTGCCCATTGAGAGGTCCCTCACCCCAGCTACACAAAGAGGCCTGACTGACTCTGACCTATTTGTTTCATCTCATTACTGAGGCAAGTCATAAGACCTTATTTGTGTGTGTGTGTGTGTGTGTGTGTGTGTGTGTGTGTGTGTGTGTGTTTGTTGCTGGGGACTGACCCCAGGGCCTTGCACATACTGTGTTTGTTAGGCCAGTCCTCCACCACTGATAATATTCTCAGCCCACAATTCCAATTCTTGCTTCCCCTGTCTACTTCATGAAATCTATCTTCCCTGGACTTAATTCTTCTGTGAAGAAGATACCCTTGTGATAAAATTTCTTCTGCCTCCTCTATTGTGGAACACTGCGTGATTGTATATGTTATGTATGACACCAGAACAAATCTTTTTACAGAGACCATCATTTTTTCAAACAACTTTATTGACCATATGATCTCCAAAAAGATTAAAACAAGATTTACCTTGGGTAATTTTAGTTACTTATAACACATCTATGAATGAACATGAATAGACTTTTTAAAAATAGTCTTTCCATTTGTATTAATTATTACTTCTTTGATGGTAACAATGGTAGCAGTCAATATGTATTAAGTGTTAAGTATCTGCCTCATACAGGGCAGAACTGTTAAATTCTTTAATGAGAATTTTCAAACTTAGGCCTTGTAACAACTCTGTGACATATGTCCAGTTACTCTGTTCTAACTCCAAGGAATCCAAGAAGGAGAGGGAAGAGTTTAAGATCACAGGGTCAGTAAGTGACAGAACCAAGAATTAAATCTGTGTCCCCTGTCTCCAGAGCCTCCATTCTGACCCATTATGGTCTTTTGGTTAAAATGGAATAGCCATAGAAAAAGATAGATGCAGTATCTGACTAGTGGACTGGAAAGAAATGACCAGAAATGTCCATGACCTGCACTGTGACCGATATTCCATGTTTCTCACCACAGGCATTTAGAGAAAGAACAAAATTATACCCCAGATCCTGGTCCACTGTCTTGCTTGATGATGGCCCAGTTCAAGGGCCCTACTCACTGAAGGCCAGAACACAGAGAGGATCCCTGGGTGCCTCTGGATCTTTTAAAAGCCTAGGCTTGAAATATGGCACAAATTAATGGAAAGAAAGATACAGTTGTTCACAATCCTTGCCTTTTCATTTTTAGATGCATAAGTAGTTTTCAAGTCCCATGATGTTCACACTATAAATTCCAAATTGGTCCAGTAGCCCCTGTTAGCCAATATAACAAATCCTAGGTACCTGGAATGACAGCATCCCTCCTCCTGCCTTCTAGCACTATATGGGATTAGGCCAGAGACTCCTCAAACAAAGCCTGTTCTGCCCTGGGTACACTGCATTGTCCAAGGGGACCTGACTTGATGCTTCCCAGCATTGCCCTTACCAGCCTGGCTCACCTTGCTTACTCAGAACAGACCAGAACTGGAAGTTGCTGCTGTGTTGTCTTATTCCTTACATGCTCACTTGATGGCTTCTGAGAGGAAAAGGGGAATGTTGCCAGTTTCAATGTGGAGTCAACTCCAGCACTTCTTCATCATCTCTGCTCCTCCACAGACTAATGAGGAAGAGTTGCCCACCTGCGTGGATGGCAACATCTGTGGTCCAGAGGCAAGAAGTCTCCTGTTTGTAGTGAAAAGTTGCCATGCAGGGTGAGGGCTGAATTTCAGCAAGCCAGATACAGGTTCCTAAAGTGGGTTTGGGAGCCCTTTATTGAGAGGCACAGAGGGTTAGTATGTGGCTGTTACATGAAAAGCCAGGTGAGCTGAAAGTGGTACAGCAGCTCTTAGGTTTTTGCCCCAGATGACATAGAATGGCATTTGATAACAGCCATATGATTATCTTCCAGTGACGTACAGAAATGGCGTGTTATAAACCTTTGAAGTGAGTTGCACCTCTCCATTTGACTGCTGCTAGGTCTCTGTAAAGTGCGCTTCCAAGCTTTATATCTTAAAATTTGTATACCAGAAGAACATGAGAATACTATGAAAAACTAATAATGTCACCAATACACAGATGTCCTTTTATTAACTAGGTTTAATTTTCACAGTAAAATCCAGAATCCACAGATATTTACAGACTTGCAGAATTTAGCAGTACTAGTAAAAATCAAGGAGAGCCTTAAGCCTCTTTACATTTAGGGAATACTGTTAATAACCAGACATAGACTAAGTCAAAGCAGACAGATTCAAGTCTTTAAATGACAGTGTTTCCCTTTTATGCCAGATGAAATGTATGAAAGACAGCACTTTTTTTTTTTTTTACCAATTAATAACATTTTTATTTATGCTTTATTGCAAAATAACCATGAGAAATCAATAGGCATGGACTGTGTGAGAAAATCACTGGCAGGGTCTTAAAACACTGGCTAGGGATAAGGACTACAGTTCATTAGCTGCATCAAGTGGTGAAGACTCAGGAAAGCATTGAATTGACCAAGTCCTGTTCAAGAAGGACTAATACTCAGCAGTGCTTGGTGATATGCATTTCCTGTCTCCCCAACATGCAGGTATTCATAGGGCTCTGGAAGCACCCTCTTTATTTATGGAGAATTACTTTGTTTCATTCTTCCTGCAAATATTAGAAGTGACTGTGAAGTTTTCAGCAGTGCCTGAGAAAATCCTAAGTCCTAGGTCTCTTAAAGATACTTTATTATAGTGATTAAGAGGAACCATGAAGTGAAAATTTGAATCCTGCCTCTTCTATTTACTTGCTGGAAGATCTTGAGCAAGTTACTTAAGCTCCCTCTGAGCTTGTTTTCTATCTGTTAACTGGATATACAAATGATACCAATTGCATGGGTTGTTATTGACATGGAATGAAGAACTATTGGCATAGTGCTTACTGCATTACCTGGCAAGCAGAAAGGGCTCAGTATGTTTCAAATAAGTAGATGTCTATCTTTGATTAAAGTAGGGAAGCCCCAGGCAATGATTTTCCTCTTTTCAAACTGACCTGCATCTCTCCAGAGGAATAAACTGGAATTCTTTGTGATGCTGGTTCATTCCTTAGTCAGCAACTCAGCAGATTTTATTTTTTTCTAGTTACTTTTGAGCTTGGTGTCTAAATGATGCCAAGTTACCTGGCTTGACGGTGAGTATGAAGCTGGATACAACCTTTGAAGCTATGCAGGCCAGATAGCCATTGGCTCCCACCAAAGCCTTGGAAAGTGAAAGAGGCTATGATGGCAAGGGAGCCATTTTTTTCTTTTCATGGAATTCTGGGTACTGAGGTAGATTTAGGTTTGCAGCTTTGCAGTAGCTGAGAGTCCAACTCTTTGATGACAGAGGCCAAGAGTGATTTCTTTGTGTAAAGAATCTTGAGAAAGTAGAAGCCTTTGAAGATACTACTTTGGGCAGAGGAGGACCCTCAGGTAAGACTGGGTGCGTGAGTGGGTGGGAGTGGGGCTATCTCTGGTCCACTGAGGAGAAATGCGCTGCATCTGGTTGCTGGTAGCTTTGTTGAGTGACGAGCTTTTACAGAAACAAAGGAAATGGTGACATAGCAGGGGCTGTCCCTGTGGGGACTGTAAGTGACTGATACTGTTCCCATCTGCTCTTCTTGATTAAAATACTTGAAATGAGGTTGAAAACACAGAAATTATGATGAAATTACCAGATTTTCTTCCTGAACTTAATTTCTATTAAAGAGAGGGAGGGGTCCTCTGCATTAAATGTGTATTTTTGAGACTGCCAGGAGATGGCGCCAGGGCTTGGTTCTTAATTTGGTCTTTGGGGCACCAAAGAAAGAATACTCAGTGTACTGGTGGAGGCCTCAGTCTAGCATTTCCATAAAATCTCTTTCTCAGGAAATCTAAACAAAAATCCTGCATTGGCATTCCTTGGGTTAAATGCTCTTCTCTTTTTATCTGGCCCAGAACTGAATTTCTTGTCCTGTTGCCCCTCATTTCAGTTACGGATTCTCTATCAGAGGGGCACATGGATGTCATCGTACTTAGGCTAACATGAAACAATGGAGTGTGGAGAGGATTTTGAATGAATAAGGTTATAACTTTCCAGTAGGTTGCATTAAAAAAAAAAAAAAAAAAACAGAGGTCATATTATTTGAGAATCAAATGTTTTGGGTGATGCTATTTTTAAATTTTTTTTTCATACCCTCTTCACTGATTTGTTGCTGTCAGTCCAGAAATCAATATAACTGATGCCAGCGATTCCAGCACATTCTGCTAGCAAGTATTTGCATTTCAGGTTTGAATTCCTAGCACCACAAATAGAAACAACCAACACAACCTATAAAGGGCCTCCACAGGCCTGTTTCTTACATTCTAGCACTGTGGGGAGCACATGATGCTTATCTCATGTAATCCCCCCACTAATTTTTTGGGATTCGTACTTTATGGTCCCATTTTTCAGACTAGAAAACTGAAGCTTATATTCAATAATTTGCCAAAAGTTATTCAACCTGTGAGCAAGAGAGAAGAGGGATCAGAATCCAGGTCAGTGTGATTGACCACCCCATAAATCAGCAATCTGGGGGGATAACTAGGTGCCTTGGAGACAGTACTCAGTGGTTCCAGGTAGCCTGGTGTGCTGAGAGGCACTCAGGTGTAGGGGTGAGGGACCATTTAGTGTCTACTGGAGACTGTGCTACGTCCAGTGGCTTCTCACAATAGCAAATAGATTCCAACTTTCTGAGACCTGTGAGAGCTGAACTCTGTTCCCCTCCCCTCTTCCCCCTTGATTGTTACTCTCCAGGAACCTTTCTCTTTCTGGAATTTGCCAAGGCCATTTCTACCTCAGTGCCTTTGTACCTGCTGATTGACTCACTTTTCCCTCAGATCCTCACAGGGCTGGCTGTTTTCCCTCAGGACTCAACACAGACAGCTCTTTCTCACCACAGAACCTAATGAGGCTCCTCTGCCTCAGGTCCTCCTGATCCTATTGCTCTATCCTATTTCCTTTATGCACTTGGGATGCTCTCTCATTATCTTTTCAGTTGGTTCATTGGTTTGTATTGTCTATTTCCCCACATTAAAATGTAAATTTGGTGAGGGAGGGATTCTGACAGTCTAGGCTATTCTTGAACCAGAAGAAGTTCTTAATAAATATGTACTGCATGAATATGATGAAAGCTAGAGCCATGAAACAACTGAAAATCATGGCAATACAGCAGGCCATAAAAGACAGCACTTATTCCTTAACTGAAATAAATTTTCATTTTAGAAACTTTTACAGAACATTTAGATGAGACTGACAAACATTTAGTTTCAGATCGATCTTTCTATATATCTAGTCATGTATATTTAGGTTATTCATGAAAATCAAGCTTGGTCAAGATCTTAAGTCACCTGTTTCTCTGACAAAGAAAAATCCTAAAAGCAATGCACATCACACTTTAATATTTTATAGCTCTCAAATCCTGCACAAATTGGTGCTCATCAGTGTGAATTATTTAAATAGGCAGAAGAGGCAGAGTAGGATATCTGGCAAAGCTGACTCATTGTGCAATTTAAACATCTGTCCAGAAGAGAATGAATGCCTGTGTCTTAAGGGGTTATCTTCCCCCCACCCCCGGCAAGTTATTTCCTCCTAAAACAAATCTTGATTAAGATAACATTGATCACCTTTCTCAAGGTCCTTTGGCTTTAAAGGCCTTACTTCTAGTAGACCTCCAGTAGAGCAGGTTCTGTTTTCTTTTTCTTCAAGGACTTTAAATGGAGTTGTTAATTTTGGGGTGAATATGTTATCTGTGTATTTAATTTAGACAACAAATTTTATCCCAGCGGAGGGATCAGACAATCTGGCATATTTAAAAAACTGTGCCTTAAACCATTTTCTCTTCCAATTTGCACTCAAGGTGTTGGAACACAGGTTATTGTTTGACCAGTCTCCCTTATCATCATAATGCCATCAACTTTAAGTGAGTTCCCCACTGTCAATTATACCCAGAGACTCTGTCTTTATACACCTATGTATCTAAGGCACTCCGTCTAGTGAAGTGATGTCACTTTGACATATACAGAGATTGTTAGTGACGTCACTCCAGAAATCAGCAGGGCCAAGACACCAGTGCTTGCATTCATGGGGACTCAGGGAAGCCTTTGTATTTTTAGCTCTGTGGGCAACAGGCAGGGCTGCACCCAGAAGTGTCCCCTGGTCAAATAGGGCAGATCTTAATAAGGGGAGATGATTTTGTCCCCAGGTTATAAATTAATAATATTGGAACTCATTGTTTCATTCTTGTGATTGGCAGCTTTTATATTCCATCCCCATTAAGATAGGCTAGTTAATTACAGCAGACATGAATGTAATGGGCCCCAGATAGGTTTTTTTTCAAACATAAAGGCAACCGTATGAGGTTAAGCATTCCAATCCACTCCTTTGTCCCTGAGTGGCAGGGAAAATGGAAATGGGGGTGAACTCAAATGCAGGTTACAAAAAATTTAGACTTAAGGACTAAAAGTACACAGCCAAATAGAAAGTCATGGGACAAGCCAAGAGCCTTGGTACATTCCCAATATCTGTACAACACAGATTCCAACAACTGGCCTTAACGCTTTTAATGTCTCTTCAGCATGGACTCTGATCAATACTTTTATCCAGAAGCCAATGTCCCTGAACTGGTATACTCAAGTGGAAAGGTTTTTCACCAGTTTCCCCCTCACATCACAGGGCATTCCACCTTTTCCCTCTCATTCAAAGCTAATTTTATTTCTTTTACTTTTGTTATCTTCCAACATACGTGGATTTCATTCTTTGAACCCATGAGACAAGAAAATCAATGAGGCCTATAGCTCACATATGACAGGATACATGAAAAATCCAAACAGAATCCAAGAACCATGCCACACACCGGAATCTCACACAAGGGATTTATTGTCAGTAGCACACAGGCTAACCAACAAGGCTGTACCCCCAGGGGAGAACAACAATGTATTGGTTCTTACAGAGCAGTTTTATAGCCTGCAATAGGAATTTTTATGCATGCTTAGTGCTTGCATCATGGACTGGGGTGGGGCTGACCTCTTAGTAGTAGTCACGTTTTACAGGAAGCTAAGCAGCATTGGCTCAGAATCAAGACTTAGGAGCCCCCTGTGAAAAATGGCTTCTGACCTAAAATGGCAGATCTGATGCCAATAACATAGATTTTATTTATTTGCAGAAGTGGCACACTGAGCTCTGTTCTCAAACTCTGGTTTTATTCCCATGGGCACAGAGTGGCTGGAAAGCAGTGTAGAAGCCAGGTCCTCTTTGCCCATATCTCTATATAGACCAGGTTGTTTTCCTGTGATTTTTTTTTCTCTTTTATCTTAGGACTGGTTTTCCTGACCCACAGCAGGATGATTTGCAGCTGCCTGGAACCAGGCTGAGAAGTAGTATTCAGACTGTTAGCACTGGGTTGAAAAGAAGAAAAAAATTTTAAAAAATCCTCCTTTGCTTACTATACTCACATATTAGAGGGAGCAACTTTTTGCATCTAACTTAGTTTTGGCCTATTAAGATTAATTATGTAATTGCCTACATTCCTATACATACAGAATCTTTCACTTATTTTATCTCTGACAGACTAACTCCCAACTGTGAGATTGTACAATAATTCAGAAAAAACATTCAAAGATCCAATTGTTACAGAAAAACATTATTTTTTTTCTTAGACATGTTTACATCTGCAGGTGGCCCATTCAGTGAAGATCTTTCCCAAGATACAATCTATAGGATCAACACAGTTTTTCCCATGTCTTAAGGGGCCAGAAGTGATGCAAACAAAGAACAGAGACAGAGAAAATCCTCAAACCATGGCCAACAGATGGAAATCTTTAAAACAGGCTAGATAAAGAGAAATTCTCCCAAGTTCCCAACTCCCCCTCAACTGTGACTTCTACACCATTGGTGCCACAGATGAATAGGGACCAGATGTGTAGAATCAAGAATCTTGGTGTGCCCACCAGGGGAGCTTACTGAATGGCCCAAGTGTCTTGAATTTACTGCATTCGGTTTCCTTTTTCTCAAAGTAGACCAAGATGGAGTAATGTAGGGAAGGAAGTGGAGGGAAAGAAGGCAGGGGTTCCCTGAAGCAAAGGGTGCTTTGGCAGCTGTTGGGAATCCCTTGGTTCCTCCCTTTACTTACAGGAATAGCTCCTCTTATTTGACCTAAGGCCCACCTTCTAAATTTCCAGTTGTCAGCTTTCAAAATGTTCACTACATCCTCAGCATGTAGCTGCAGTTGCTTGGAGTGCCAGGCCTCCCCAAGAAAGCTGGAGCAGGGCCTGCCCCAGGGTCCCACCTGGAGTACCAAATTTGTAACTGAATACATAGTCCTTGTCCCTGATGCCAATCAAATACTGAGGACATGGCTAGAAAAGAAGCAGCACAGGGGATTTCTGTCCCAGAGCCTGTGATTCTGCCCCTCAGGAAGAATGGGAATTTTAAAGGAGCTATCGAAAGGCCAGGTGTGTCCTGAAAGGGGGTTCCCGGCACCCTGATGGTGTGTTAACATTCACTTATTAATTTGGGAGATACTGACTTCCTAGATCCAATGATTACATCATTTTACCCTATAAAACCAAAATCCTCTCTGTAACTAACGGCCATTTTCCCATCTGGAAAGTGGACCTCAATGGCACCCGAGTCAGTAAAGGAATAAAGGGTTCTCTGAATCCCTTGAGGTCTACTTAGAGTCCTTTTGTGCTTACATTTTGGTTCCCTGACTGGAAAATGTTTGTAAGGTAAAATGGACTCTTTCCCTTTCTTTTCCCCTTTCCCCCGAAGATAAGTTAAGCAGCTGATGAGACCTGGGGAATGTTGAGACTCTGACACCGCTGTGATCCTCTGAAGTTGGGAGTCCCCCAGCCACCACATGCAATATGACTGAATCCTCAAACTGACTGTGTACACCCTACTCCATGGAAAGAGACCCTCCACAAGCTCTGAGCCCATTTTGACTTAACAGCTACTGATAACGCAACCCATAACTGACCCCAACCCTGGGCTAGGTTTTTGTGGCCTATGCTACATGGACAGAGCAAGGGTTTGTATCAAGTCCTTTGTTGGTGCTGGAGGCATCCTCTTTCTGACCCCCTTCCCATACCCTTGCTGCCCTCTCCCTGATCCTTCCCTTCCTGTTACCCTGCAGACGTTCAGAGGCCCCTTTGCCATTTTGTTCTTGCATCCAACATCAGTATTTAAATTCTCCAGAAAGGTAAAATTCCATCTCTCATCCATCCATCAAGTTTGTAACAGATAGGCACCCTGCCCTGAGACCTCTGCCTTTTGGCCCATGGGACCCTGCAGGTTCCCCCATCATTGTTGTCTGGTCTCCAGTAGATAGGTGCCCTGGCCCTGAGACCCCATCTTTGGACCATGGTGTCCTGGGAGTCCCTCCACCATTGAAATTGGGGTGCAGATGTTCCATTTCTGGTGGCACTATCTAGCTCAGTGTCAGAAAGAATCCAGGGGATGCTTTAGTTTTAATTTGACACCGCAATCATCCCCTCTAAAACATGGGAATCAGTTAGTCAATTCCACAGGACTCCCCTTTGGGTTGTCTCATAGGAAATTTTAAGACCCCTTACTCGCAAACTGACCTCAAAATCAAATGCCTCATTAAGCTCAGCACTTGAATTTGGCCACACTAAAAATTAGGTAAACTGTACCAATGACCCAAATATGGAACCTTTGATCAAGAAATTTTCCAAAAATTAAAAAATCATTTATTGCAAAAAGGCAAATTGGAGTGAGATCCCCTACCTGAAAACCTTAGTTGTCCTTCACTCAACCCCCCATTATGAAAACCTTAAAAATATAAATTTCCACATTTCCTACCATCCACAATATTCAGGAAAAGTCAAGAGAACAAATAGGACCCTGAAGGCAAGTTTAACCAAATTATCTATAAATACTCACTTAGATTGGATTAAGGTCCTCCCTTTGGCCCTTCTCTGGATGCAAGCACTACTCCAAAAATCCCTTATGCTCAGCCCCTTTGAACTTCTTTATGGATGACCCCTACCCCCACCTACCATTCAACCTCAATCACCTAGTGTTCCTCTTCTCTTTTCTTTTGATAGTGGTGAAGAGTAAACCCAGGCCCTTTGACATGCAGGGCAAGTATTCTACCACTGGGTTACATTGCCAACACTTAAAATAAACTCTTAAGAGCATTTGTGTTATGTTTAAGAGTTCAAAGTAATAAAAAGGTAAGCCTCAATTTTCTTTTATGCAGATTATTTTGAAAGCAGTATAGCCCTATTTCAAATGAATGTTCACAAGGTAAATAATGATTTAAGAACATACTGAATTAGAAGGACAAGTGTTTAAATTTTAAGAATTAAATATAATAATATAAAGCACTAGTTAGGATAAAAAGAACAATTCATGTGCAGTACAGTGATATTTTAGGAATGCAGAGAAATTTTAAAAGAAAAACTCAGGACTAAATACTTCACTGAGAACTTCTATTACTAACTTAATAGAAGATTTATATAGAAAATGATAATGCATTTAGATACAATGTCAATTCAGTATATGTGGCAAAAATGAAAAATGAAGATTAAAAATTCCAATTTTTCAGGTCCCTAATATTAGACATTTTTATCCATATTTTGGCCACTTCTTCAATAGAAGCCAATTCTCAATTGTGAGCCAGACTTAGTGAATATACCAGCATCTCTCCCAGGATTGGTTTTCTAGCAAATTGGGGAAGAGACCTCAGGATATATGGATGAGCCTTCAGTGTTCAAGGGACATGGGCACATAAAGGACTGCAACAGGCAGTTAGCTCATATTTTCTATTCCAGACCTTTCTGCATTAAATACTTACTATCTATGGATAGAGCTGGGAAGGCTTACAGTGACACTGCAAGATAAATATTTACTGTATGGTATTCATTTATCCAGGATTTAACTTAACCTGTGTTAACATTACCCCTTTGTCAGCACAAGTAATTAAGAGTTGGTTATATTATTTCAAGAAGTTGAGCACGAAACCAAGAAGCAGAAGGAGGAATGCAAGCAGTCAATATTGGATTATATAATGAGATGATGCCTTTACAATATTTATGCCCTATAATGTCCTCACAATAAAGGGGGAATACCCTATGAGTGTGACACAATTGTATCAGACTATTAAACAGTACAATAATATGGAGAATTTTATTTAGTTCACACAAATAATTTTTCAGATCTGTACAGTGAAAAGCTAGACTGACCTTGGGGTAAAAATACTTACATTGATAAAAAAAATCTTATAGTTCTATATATCATATATAATCAATTGTTAATGAAAAACAGTCCATAACCATGTGGGTTATGCAGACTTTTAAAATGCCATTTTGTATTACTTTTTTCCAAAATGGCCAAAAACAATGTAATCTTTTCCTTTTTTATGCATTTCAAAATTCACTTATATCAGTGTTCCTTTCCACCCCATTCCATCCCATTACCAAAAGGAATGAGGTAAGGGGTGAGAAAAGCATTCTTGTTTCTCATTTTCCCCCTTTTTCCTTGGAATAAACCAAGACTTCTTTAATTTTTTTGAAGTTGGAATGATAACAAAAGTCTCATAATTATCTTCAAATAAAATGAAGTAAATAATAGGCATTCAACTGTCAGTAAACTAGTAATCCCCAATATAGATGTAAGATAGTTTCACTTTAATAGGGAAGTTTTGGAACAGAAGAAAGGCTTCCTGAGATGCAATCACTTACAAAATAAAATATTTTAATTTTTATAATAAAAATTTTATTTTTATAATAAAATAAGTTATTCCTGGATAGATTATTCCTAGCAAAAATAGAAAGAATGAACCTTTCCCCTCCTTTCATGAACCTTGTAAGACTAGGGTATAGTGGCTGGCAAAAGTCATATTGGACTGTAAATCATCTGCCATATTGATTAGTCATGTTTATTTAAAATATTCTCAGCTGGGGAGATAGCTCAGCAGTAGAGCATTTACCTAGCATGCACTAGGACCTGGGTTCAATGTCCAGCACTCTAAACAGCAAACCATTCTGAGCATTAGACATTTTTAATGGAAGTAAAAAAATTATTAAAATAACATTCACTTCTATTCTAGCCACATAAGTTGGCTTCAATAAATGATACAGATTTCCGCTCTAATTTGTAAAATATTCCAATAGTTGCTAACGTCCCAAGAACTGGAGAAAGCTGCCACCAACTAATAAACTACCAAAGTAAATATAAACACACTGTGGTTCTCATCTTCTTTCATATAATCCCAGATAACCCCATATAACTTTATAAATATCTTATGAAGACAAAAACTTTAAAAACCTATTAAAACCATTTATAATATTTAAATGCAGAAAACCCTTCTTTCAACAAGGTCCCAAATCACCCAAAAATTGCGGTCACACAAACAGAATGAGTGGAATGTTTAAAGTTTAGGACAACCATAGAAGCCCCATGTAACTTTTTAAGTATAATCATTTACTCAGATATACTGTAAATGGGAATGGTGATAACACAGGAAGCAAAAATGTTTGCAAGTAAAATTTCTAGAAGATCATGAAGACAGTACCATCCCATATTGCAGATGCAAAATGAGAAACAGTTCTAATGGGGTTAAAAGTTCTCTTGGTCTTGCAAGGTGCTAACTACTTCCACTTCCTGTGTCAGAAAGTTAGTCCACAGGAAGAGCTGGTGGAACCTGTCCATTAAGAGGACTGGTTGGCTTTCCAAGTAAATTTCATCCTTTTCAGTCAGGACGTCTCAACAAGAACAAGATAACAGGGATAATTATTCAGAACTTCAAGATCATAGTAATGCTGATGCCACTGTCACCAGAATCATGGTATACACTGACCAATCTTCTCCTTGCATGTTTGTGACGGCAAACACATTTACTAGGATCAAATCCATCTTCTGTGGTTCCCCAGTTTGAGTTACTTGATTGTTGAAATCCACCCAGACAACAACCCATGGGGCTGGAGGGTGGGGGCCAGACCCAGACTCCGCAGAAGGATCACCCTGGGCTTCCGGAATGCTTCCAGTACTCAGGACTCAGCTGCCAACAGTATTCCTGGCCACCTGTGTCCTCCCCATCCTCTCTGAATTTGTTGGGACACGTCAATCTTAGTCACCAGACCCGGACCTGCCAGCTCCTGTGGAGCTAGGAGCAACATGTTGCAGCCCCTCGAGACCCTTCCGACCTCAGCTGCCCAGTGCGCATGCCCTCCCTACTGTGGTGGGCAGCTTTAGGCCTCTTCACCACATCAGGTGCGTTGACCTTCTGCACAATCCTGGGGCTCTGGAGGAGAGAGAAAAGGGAATGGTGTGTAATAAGTAAGCAGCCTTGGGGTCGCTTTTTTTAAAATTATTGGGGCATTATATTATATATAATACTATAATACTGGGATTCCTCCTTACCTATGTGTACATGTGCACAACAGAACAACATAAAATTTGGACAGTTTTGTTCCTTAGTTTGTCCTCTTGCCTTTCCTGTACACCCCCTGGTGTCCAAAGTAAAGATGGGGGGCAAAGGTTTTCTAGATGGGGTCAAAGAGGCATTTGGGGTCTCAAGAACAGGATCTAATCAAGCAAAGAGTGGTAAAGGACAGCAAGAAATGACCTGTCAATGGAGGTGACAGCAGAGATTAGTGTATACAGCCTGGAACAAGTTTGAGATCACCTCTGAAGTGGTAGCAAGGCTGCCACAAGAAGGCAGCAGTGTGTTTCCAACAGGGCAAGTTCAACATCCCAAGAGCCAGCAAGGAAGCTGAGACATTGCTAGAGTGCAGCGGCAGGGGTGGTGGGGCCATGCCCATGTTGTTCCTCTGAGTTTACCACTAAGCCTCACACAAAGTAGGCACTCACTCACTGGACAAGCACAGGAGGTGAAGAGTTAATAGAGTGGAATGGGAGTTGTGGAGGTCCAAAGGAAGTCAAGAAAAACAGGTCTGGCTCTCACAATGCCACCTGGATTCTCTTCTCTGAGCAGGACTCTGTGTTTGATATGCAATCCCTAACCAAAGTCAAGATTGAATTTTCTATACAGAATATCAGTCCTAATGGAGATAAAAAATATTGAGCATTAATGTTTTCATAACACCTCTGTAAGGAAGGAGGCTCCCATGTGCACATCACGTGGACCAAAAGTTCTGCCTGCCATCTGCTTCCATAGCAAGGACATCTCACAGCCTTCTCATGAGGATAGCAGATGAGACGTTCCAGTGTTGACCCACTGACTGATGGTGTTAGGTAACCTTTCTTATAAAGAGTTAAGCTACTGAGTTCCTTTGTTCATTTCTTCCTTCTTTTCCTAGCCCTTTCCACAGAGGATTTGAAGAGACCCAAGTCATATAATTCTGTTTCATGGGATGGGCCCAAAGTTATCTCATTGTTTCTTTTTTGTTTTCTTCTAGGAACACTGGAGCCAGAAAAAGATGCAGTCCCAATCTCAGAACAACAGGTTCCTGCAGGTTGGCAAACCAGCAGTGACAAAAGAGTGTATTTTCCCCATGAATTGGTTCAGGTAGGTGTTCACAGGGCCTTTTTCAACCTCCATCATCTCTGTCACTACAGATAGTGAGCATCTCCCTCATCATCTCTGTCACCAAAGGTTGTGAATAGTCCTTCCAGGTCCACCCCTGTGCTAGGGGCCTTAGCCACTGACCCTACCCCACTTTTAGTAACAGAAAAAAGCTGGAAGCTACTGCAAAGGCAACAGGAAACCTGAGGCTGCCCAGGGAAGGCCAGGCCAGGTGGAGAGAGGTCTTGCATGTGCCAGACTCAGGCCTGGCAGCAATGGCAGGGATGCAGGAACCTCTGAAGCAGAGGCTATGGCAGAGTCATATGGTTGCCTGGGACACTAGGTCAGCTTGCATTTTGCAGTGAGGAGGGGCTCAGAGAGGGTTGATGAAGTATCTCCCTGGAACCCTGGCTGAGCTTTTCCTTAGAGGAAGGAACAGGACTCACTGACACTGCCCATAGAGTCAGCTGAGGGACTCTGGGGATCACCAAGGAGGGTTGGTGGCCTCAGTGACTCAACACAGTGACTGGGATATGGAGAAAGGAGGAACCAAGAGGATGTGGTGGTCTAGCATGGAGAATGTGTTGGGACAGTCAAGGATGGCAGAAAGACCCTGCCTCTGACCCAGGTGTCCTCATAATTATGATAGTGATTACCTTCTGAGCACGTGTGCGCTTGTCCCTTGCCCTAACCCTCCAACTGGGGAGGCAGTCATTTCTTCTCCCTGAGGAAACCGAGTACCAGTGTGTGGGCAAAGAACAAAAGGGGTTGGCTGTGCCATAAGTAGCCAGTACCCCATTGGGGTTGAGGGGCTATAAAAAAGGACCTCTCAGAGTAGAGAATAGTTCTCCCAGATCCTAAGCATTCCAGCCTCTTTCCCACTTCTCTTCATTTGCCCTATGGAGGGTGACAATAGGAGACCTGCCCTCAAGACCTAGGTCTTCATCTAGGTTTTTCTCATGGAGCCTTGAGCAACTCAGTGAAGCTCTTCGTAGTTTCTGGATTTGTTTCTATTTCTGTAAAATGGGATAACTCCAGCCTGCTGTCAGACAGCGGAGCTCAGAGGGACTTGGCTACCCACCCAACAGGCCTGGCCAAGCCTAGAACTTCAGTCTCACTGCAGAGGTGAAGATGCCTGCAGGGGCCTGGCAGCCACTCTGGAAGCTGTCTCTGCCTGGTCCCACCTCATCCCTCTCTGCAGTGTGGTGCTGGTGGAGGTAGAAACTCCCTGGGGTTGGTCACTGCTGTCTATTACTATGCAATGCACAGAGGCCTTTGGGAAATTCCTACAGGAAGGCATTCTATAGCACATTGGTGAGTTTCAAGAGCCAATGGGATCAGCATCAAGCAACTTGGGAAAGAAGAGCCCATGGTTAACAACCCTTACAAAGAGATGCATGAGATTCTCCAGTGCAGAGCTGGGAGTGGGAATGGGGGATCACCACACATACAGTTGTGTGTACTGCAGACACACAGCAGGCAACTGGGCAATCCATGAGTTATACATAAAACAGAGACTTGCTTTTCCTTATGGCATGGAAAAGAAAAACAAAACACCAACAACAAAGTATGATTCAGTCTGTAACAACATCAAGTATGTACACAAGGAATGTACAGGTGCTGGTTTCCATCCAGGAGATACCCACAATGACCAATGGGCTCTGGCCAAGACACCCCCTCCAAAGTGACAGCCTGTCAGATATTCCTCCCCATTGTTACCCTCTCTGGGTGTTAGCAGGCACTTCTGAGAAACAAAGGGACCTTGTCACAGTGTCCTGTGCCACTCTAAAGGCAGAAAATACCACTGAGGAATGAATTCCCAGCAGTGCCCAAGACCACCTCAGCATGGCTTGTCCCAGTATGCCATTCCAGGTATGGAGAAGCTGCCTGTCCCTTCTAGGGCCACTTGCACTCAGAAAGGGTCCACCCTCAATGGCCCCATAGAGCCAAACTGCAGCCAGTTCATGGCTATGTCTGGCCCATGATTGGTGCAGCACCAACTCAGGTCCTCCACTGCATGAGCTGCGTTGATGCTCCATTCTAGGTCATGGTAAATGATTTTGTAGCTAAATCAAGAGAGGACTGTAATCTCCTATTACAAGACCTTGACCTACAATTTATTTCTCAATGATTCTGCCAGATGAACAACAGTAATAGACTTCTGCCATTGCCATGATCAGTCTGGACCACTGCCTTAATTCTGTCATTGTGGGACCAAAGACCAGGAAAGAACACAGAATAGCACAGTTCCTGTGTCATTTGGAACCGCTGAGAGGTCAATGGGCAATCTGGCAGCAAGGATAAGAACCTAATAAGGGCATCAGCATAAACCTATCCTGAGGCAGGGCACATCTGGCCTGGGAAATGCTGGATTCATTCAGCCATGGTGGCTGATGACCACCTCAGGCTATCCAAGGCCTGAATAAACTCAATGACTTTGGGTGCTACTCTTAGAAAATGTAGTACCAGTAGCAGTTGCAATTTTGGGAGATAAAGCCAAACAAGAACAAAGTGAAATCAATCTTTTTCAGTTGTGCAAAGGGGTCTGTCAGTAGTAGATAATATCCATGTTAAGGGAAATATTGTTAGGGGAGTGTTGGAATTTTGAGCTCTACCCCTGATGTGCAGTCGTGCTCCTGTTTCCAAACCTGCAAGGAAGGGCTAAATCTAAAGAGTGCACATGAAAGCAGTCACTGGTATGTCCATGAGTAAATGTCAGCCACATGGATCTGGAGACTTGGGGTACCAACTGTGGATGGCAGCAGCAGGAGTTCCTGGGAGTGTGGGAGGGAGCTCTACCAGTGAGGTGGCCAGCAGGACAGACCAGGCCAGGAAGCCTCTTTCAAGATGGAGATGCCTCTTAACAGCTTGTTGGCCCAGTGCTCCTTGAAGGCTCCCATCATCTGCTTGTGAAAGCCTTCTTTAGGCCAAGTCTAACCCTAACCACCCCAACCTGATTATTTCCTCCAGACTCACTAGGATGGGATAAGCCTCTGGTCTACCCAGACCGCACTAGTTTTACACACACTTCTGGCAACACATTCTATTCTTTCACTCTGCTCACTCACTTAACCTCCTCACTGACAAGGATAAAAGGCAGAAGCCCAGTTCACCAGCTTGTTCCCTTAATAGTGGCTGGGGAATTTCTGAACCATGCAGATTCATATGGCAGTAGGGCGATGGTTGATGTCCTTGACACCTGATGGAGTCAAACTCTTCACCCTATAAGCTCATGGGTTCTTTCTTCCTTGGAATATGTTCATCTTTTCTTTCTCCTTTCTGGTTCTGGCCTTCCTGGCTCTTCCTCTGCTTTAGAGGCATGAAAGGAGACTGAAATTTGTCTCCAGTTTCTGGGGAGTTTAAAGTAGCATCCATGGCTCAGGTGTCAGAAAGCCAGTTCTGGCTTCTGAAAGTTGAAACCACCATAGCCCACCAACAGTGGCTCCAGCCTCTGAAGAACTGAAAGAAATTTCTATAGTTGGGTCACCAAAAACTGCTTCATGTATGAGAGCTCCCATCTCATCAGCAGCTATCCAGGGATGCCTGACCCTGGTTCTGGCTTCTGGGGAGTTGAGAGAAACTCCCATAACCCACTAGCAGCAATTTCCAGTAGCTCTACTGCTGTGATTCCAGCATCTGGGAAATTGAGAGAATTCCTGTAGCTGAACCACTGGATCAGGAGTACTTAGTAGGAGCCCATATGCTGTAACTGGTGTTTTACATTTTTTCCTTGCACTTGGGTGTGCCATCCAGGCTTTTTACTCCAATAGGTTCATCCATTTCATCTCATACCTTTCCTTCTGCCCCTGCATATGTAAGGTGATATTTTTTTTGTTTGGCATATTTAATTCAGCATTTCTTGTAAATAGTTTCTGAATAACTCTTACGCTATAATCACAGGGTTAATTGTGGAGGCTGTTAGCAGCTCTCCACCTCTTTCCCCCTGCCCCCTGCTACTTTCAATAAGGTAAATGCAGGTTTACTTGATAGATCCATTATCTGAAACCATCCTAGGTATTTGTAATACCTACAAGTTAGCTCAGATTCATTTGAACAAAATATAATTTTTAAAATTGCCTCTAAAAATAAGCTATTGTAAAATCACTGTTTTAATGTCCAGAGGGGGAACTGGATTGATTTCTTTCAAACCTGACACCCTGAATAGATCCCTCTGGGGCCCAGCCTCCGTTATGGCAGGCTGCTCTTGTCCATAATCAGAGTCCATAGAATGAATGTTACCACTCTCTTTATATGGACACTTCTTCCAGGGTTTGACACCCCTCCCCAGCACCACTCATTATGGGACACCAAATGTACAGTGGTCTTAGATACAGGGAACACTGACAGCAAATCAAAAGAGTCCCTTTTAGGGTATGTATTGTATAATTGGAAAAAATTCAAATTAGATGATTTAAAGAAAGGTATTTTTTTTCTGCTTGGCCTCTATATGTGCTTGATGGTCAAGCGGATGATATTCTTGTTTCAACACCATTCACAACTAGATCTCTACTGCAAAAGCAAAGAAAATGGACAAAAGCCCTTATTTAGAGGTCATTATGGCCCTCAGTCAGGATACATAAAAGATTACAAAAATATGCCAGACTCCTATGGCCACACTGGCAATGGGAAGACTGATTGTCCCTACTTGAGAAGACCTGGGCCTCTCTTATACTACCTGGAAAATAATTCCTCCATGAAGTGACAGGGTCCAAATATCCACAGAGGTCCAGAAATCCAGATCGTTATCACACTGGAGGAGTCATATATCATGTGTGGCATGGCGGGTGATTGACATGCCTACTTTAAAGCATTTCTTATAAAGAATTTTAAAATAATCCTCCACTTGCAATTACAGGAGCACCTGCAGGTTTTGGTAATTTTCTTTCTTGTGAATCTCCACTTATACTCAAAGGTGTTTTCAGAATTGTTAGCACACATTTCTACCTGGGTGACTGGCCAACCAAAGCTATATTTTTCTTTGTTGGGTGTTTGAGGAATGCAATGTCTGTTGTTTTCTGTATTTCAGGTATGATGACTCTACCTGTATTCTCTGACAATGAATCAACTGAAAAGGACTGATATCTTGATTTCCATGGGTAATCTACAATCAACTATTAAAATACATTAAATGTAAGTAAGATAAATATTTGTAAAAGTACTTATCATATAGTTTAAAATCTGAAAACTACATGAGAGGTAAAACAACTTAATCATTTGTAAGCTAAAAAATATTTTCAAAATTTCCTTCAATATACTCAACTAGAATGGTAAGGCATTTTCCTACATACATTATGTTTTTCTTACTATTGCAAAGGATCCTAAAAAATCATTTTATAAGCACAGATCAAAATAGCAGTGAACTCATGGTGCCTAACAAACACAAGTTCTTGGTCCCTGTGTGCATGCCGAGACTAAGTCTCCCAGGGACAACACCACCACTCCCAGCTCAGCCTGCATTTCTTTCCTGCCTGGGCCCAGCCAGAAGTTCCAGTTCACTTTATAGAAGAGTTTTACCAGTTGCAGCCCAGGTTGTGGGTGAAGCCAGTGGACAGCATGGAAGTGGTCACAGGCAAAGTATCCCCACACCACCTTGTCCAGCACTGGCCTAGACCCTCTGGCAGTGTCTCAGTGCTTAGGCTGCAGCAGGCCATCACATGGGAAAGAGCTTGGGTGGGTTCTCTCCCTAGCAGTACTTGGCTATGAGGTCCCATTAGGTGTTCTCATGCTGCACACTCTGGGAAGAGTTCCTGCACCTAGCCAAGCACAATTGGAAGTGATCTTCCACAGCCATGAAGAGGTTCTGGAATGCCACAACTGCCCTGTTGAGGAGTGCTTCAGGAAGAGTTCTTATTGGGCTGCTGGCCCAGGACATGCATTACTCATAGGTGCTGCAGCAGCCATTGGCCAGGCAGCTATTGCACCAATACTCCTTTGTGCTGGGTATGCTTGACATCACAGTAGCTATTAGTCAGTAGATTCTTCCTTTCACAGATAAATCCTAGATCATCCATGATGAGGTGCTTCTCTTGAAAGGAATTCTAGCACTGAATGCTTGACTGGCTGCTATTGCCCAAGTTAAATTGTACTTTCCATGGAATGGATTGGTTGTGGTCCTGAGCCTGGAGGAGATTTCTATCTCTCACTGTCCTCTCCTCCTGCTTCAAGGTGCTGCTAAGGATGAAGACCAGCCAGAGCCTGAAAACCAGGACCAGCATGGACCACTTCTCCAGGAGTCAGCACCACACCATGGCAGCCAGGTTTACCATCCTGGTTGAGATGGGTACGCTGCAGCCAGAGAGTGGAGCAACACCAGAGGCTGAGACCCAGTAGCATGGCCCCTTCATGCCCAGCAGCCCCACCACTTGCTGCAATGCTGGCTTTGCAGTCCTCAGCCCAGCTTGTAAGTTAAAATATTGAAACATTCATTGCTAATTATAAATTCAAGTATTCTTTCCTTCTTACAGTCTATATAAGACAATATATTTTGGTCTCTTAAATGTGTTTTTATAAATTATTTTATGTAAAAAGCAGTATAAATTTATATGTAGAAAAAGTAAAAAAGTTTCCTTCCTGGGTGATCATTCAAATATATGGTTACTAAGAATTAAAATCTTATGCACTTGTAATTGAAAACTCTAAAAAGTAACCCCTGAGGAACCTTGACTGAACTTCACAGTAGAAATGCACCATCTGCTCAGCCTTGAATATCCAAAAGGAAAGTATACCCAAAGACAAACGTATGGGTAAATGTAAAGTCATATGCAAAAGACTGCGTTTAACTTTAGGGATCTAAACCCCAAATGTGGGGGCCATCCCAAGACTAGTAACTCATTTCTCCAACCAGCTAGATTCTATGAGTTAGGGGTTACCAAACTGTTTAAAAACAATGACCATGACTCCTTTGGTAGCTAACCAGACCTCCCAGTTAACCTTGGAACAGCATGTGGAGGTCCAGGTCATCCCAACAAGTCCAGACAATTTTAGAAGTTAAGAATCATCATTGGTTCATAATCATCACTGTTAGACACTGCTGACATCAAACATTTGCAGGGATGTCAAACTTTAAATCGAGCTATTTTATTCCTGAACTGAGCCCCTCTAAAATACCAATGTGTGGACATTATTGAACAAACTTTATAGCCTGTTAAAACTAAATGATGTGCCTGTAGATAACCCTCTGTCTAAACAATTCACAGGTAGAAGCAGTTTTATAAAAATGATGCCATAAAAGCAGGGAATGTAATAGTTGCTGTGATAATATCATAAAAGCAAATGTTCTCCCCAATCACACTTGTGTCCCAAAGCAAAACTCATCATTTTTATTCAGACCTTACAGTTAAAACAAGAAAAAAACATCCATACAGATTCCTCATATGGGTTTCTATTACTTCCTGCTGCTATTCAGAAGGAAAGAAAGATATTAAGAGCTAAACATACCCTCTGGGTCTTCTATCACAAAATTGCTCTTTGCTTCCCAGCATCTTGCAGGGCTTTGACTTCTATCCAAGTTACAAATGTTTCAGGTTCTTCCTAGATACATAGACAGGGCTTAAGATGGTGCATTAAATTGGGAGTGCATTTATAACCAAAACACTTTGGAGAGGACTGGTTTCTCTTTTGACATGTGTTGTCCCGGAATACATGACAATCTTTTAGAAAAACAATGACCTCAGGACACATTGGCATAAACATGCTTGAGGATGAATTCCCATAGGAGTAATAGGTTCAGTCACATCTTTTGTTTCCTGGATTAGTTTTTTAGTAAGATTTTCCATCACTGTGACCAAAAGAACTGACAAGAACAATTTTAGAGTAGGATCATCAAGTATACTTGATGCTGATGGTTTTAGAGGTCTCAGTTCATAGACAGCCTCCTATATTAACTCAGGGTCTAAGGAGAGGCAGAATATTAGGGTGGAAAGATGTGATGGAGGAAAGCAGCTCAGACCATGACAACCAAGAAGCAGAAAGATCTCCACTTGTCAAGGCACACCCCCAATGAGCCACCGCCTCGAGCCATACCCTACCTGCCTATAGTTAGCCCAGTTCATCCCCAGCAAGGGAATAAATCCTTGATTACCTTATAACCAAATCATGTCACCTATAAATTTTCTTGTGTTGTCTCACATATGAAATTTTGAGCAATACCTAATATCTAAACCATCATAACAAACAGCTTTACCTACCTTGAGGTAACACTAATACTGTGAAAATAGAAGGGAATTCAATTTCTTATGATCTGAGCAGGGAGGAGTTTGTTTAGACTTAAACTCCACCAGTTGCTCTGGGTTAAACTCCTCAAGATAAGTAGTGGTTAATATTAACCCAGTATGTCAGTTGTCCTATGTATTAGTTTTTAGAGGTGTCTTATACATTAAACTGAGCAACTAATTGACTACTTATGGTTACTTTTGAAGTAAATATTATATTTGTAGAGTGTTATTCTTTTTAGAAAGGTAATTGGTGATGAGATCATTTGAAATATTTAAAAATTTATTGTGAAAATGACAAACTACTGCAAAAGTCACTTTTACTAAATGTTCAGTGGAACACCAGTATGTACATAAGAGGGATGTAATATAAGAAATGCATTCATGAAAGTATTTTCTTTAAAAGTAATTTGTCATTTTATATCTAGGAATGTGTTATGTTTTAAATTATTGATGTTTGAACATAAGTGTCCTCCAAACAGGACACTGGGATTATGTATATTGCTTAGAAATGTGGAGTGTGTTACACTGGTGCCTGGCAATGTCTACCATGTTGCCCATTGTGTTGCATTGTGACTAAAGCACCCAAGAAATTTCAAACAGTGATCTTTAGCATGGTAAGGTAGTATTCCAAGTGCTTTAAGTGGTAGAGAATCCACTGTTCACTGGTTATGACTTGTTTACATACCTTCCAGATAGTACTTTTGGGGAGGATTTTGTACATAAGCGACAAAAGAGGCCACACAGGTATTATCTGAAATGACAATAATGATAATACAAAGGCATATGATTAGATTTGATGCAAATAATGAAATTGTCTTTGTAAAATGGTAAGATTACAAATACTTTCTTGGTGCATAAAACTATGATAGAAGGGAACAACCTGGCAACATCTCAGCATGAATAAAAGGAGTGGAACCAAAATGCTTCAACCAGAAGTAGTGGGTACTTGTAATAATCTCAGTGGTACTATGGATAAACATGATTGGTTGGTTTCCAAAGGGTATTGACCTTTGTTCACTCATATAACTGGCATGGGTATTGTAAATGCAGAGATTGTTCACAAACTTGGGAACAAAAACAAATATCTCATAAATTAATAGGATTTCAAAAGAGACATCTATTTAGCCTACCTAGAACAAAGCAATGAGAAAACACTGGGAGGAAGAAAGTATAATACTCCTGAACCTATTACTGTGAAAGATGATATCAGAATTGACGGGAGAAATCCTACTGTTGTCAAACAGCAAGAAAGATGAAGGTGTCACAAAGAGCCATTTCATGTAAAACAGGCAACATGTGGCTTCCTTATATGTCTCCTTAACCAATTAAGTCTCAAGTTTTCCCCTTACTAATGATAAGGATAAAATCTCTCAGGGGGAATGAGAATGTAAGAGACCAGAATGGGGAGCAAAATGGCAGATAAACTCTAATGCCTTATTTTATATTGTTACTATAAATCTTTTTTTACTCTTCTTCCTTAACAATGCATGGAATATGCCATTTTGTACCCTTCCAATCTTCATCAGATCAACCATAAATAGGTGTTGATCAACTGGGCTTAGGATGGCCCAGGAGCTATCACAAGAGCCTTTGACATGAAGGAAACTGCTTTAAAGCATTACCTTGAAAATGCCAGCCCTTCCAACCAACCACTCACTACAAGTCTCATTCTGTTTCTCTCAATCAGTGCTGTTCCCTTTCTCCTTAATGTATACACCCCTCGTCCTATGTCCATTAAAGCCTTGCTTATATTTTCGTGCTCTTCTGAGTCAACCCATGTGTCATAAATGAGGTAAAATTTCTGGTGAATCAGAAATTCTCATCTTCACTCTCACCGCAACAAAGGCCCCTAAGCCAACTAGGTCCTTCATGCTTACCCTTAGGTCACAGTTGAAAAATACCTTTTTTTGCTAGCTGATGTGTCTCCCTGTTTTTATCACCAACAAGAACATACAGGTCAGTAAAACAGAGCTTCTTTGGGTATCCAAGGCCATGTACTAAGCAGAAAAATACCCATGAGTCAAGCAGGAAGTGGATCAGCAAAATACAGAACTGAGGATGCCCTGGATGACCTCTAACACAGACCAGGGGGCCAGGGACAGCTTCTCAGACTAGGTGACATCGAAGTAAAGCTTCCTGCTTGTTGGTCATCACATGCTGAGTTATTTCCAAATCACTGCAATAAACACTATTTCCCCCTTTTTGGGCACCTACAATGTACCAGGCCTCAAGCTAAGTGTCTCATACTTCCAAGTATTGCCACCCACTACCTAGTAGTGATAGCAGCGGTTCCACTGATGAAGCATGAGTTGCATAGAATAGAGTCTGCCATAATCCTGCAGCTACAGTGGCTGGACTGCAGTTGAAGGCAACACAAATGGTTCCGGGTAGAAAAGACTCAATGGCAGAGCTCAGACTCTTAGCTTTATCAGGAGAGGCATATGCTTTGACTACTTGTTTGCACCATGAAAGGAGAAACTAGCTCATCTTAATGATAAACAATAAAAGGATAATTCAGAAAGTGTTAATGGTTAATGGTTGAAAATTTTCCTTTGATGTGAAAGTGTCCAAGGCAGTGGACACTGGAGCACACACAGGAAGTGGGTCATAAAAGGGATCTATCATATTCTCCTTGTCCTCTGTCTTCAAACTCTCAGCCAACCTCTTGTCAATGACTTTTCTAACAGTCTCTACCCAGCTGATCATCTAGGATTTTCTATTTATGCACTTGCTTTTGCATAAAAGGGCACAGTCCTCTTGGTGGCATGAACTGTGCCACACCTGAGTCTCTCTTACCCTGAGATGAGTCAGCCAGGTGAGGATGATCACTGTGGGGAGGTTTGACAAGAAGGCAAAGATACCAATGGTGACACCTTGAAAAGGGACAAACACAGTTTCTGCAGAAGAAGGGCAAGGGATAAGAGGGGGCCCACAGCACCCAAGAGCTATCTCTGAGGCCAGATTTCTGCACAGGCCTTGATGACACCCTCCTGTGGGAGCCAGAATCCAGCCAAACATCCACAGACCTCTGAAGGTAATTGTGCTGGAATAATGTTCCAAAGTCTGGTGATTTCCAGTTGCTTACTAAAGTGTGGGACAGCTCTGGGACACTGTCAGCAGTTATTTCCTCCACAGACCCACTCCAACCCACCTCTGGCCCAGCAGGGACTCCTAAGCAAGGCTAGCAGTTCAGCAGTTCATCAGAACACAGGGGCTGAGCCTGAACTATGACTCTGTCCTTCAGCAGCCTTCTTTTGAAAGCCAAAGCCAGCATATTTTCAACCCATTGAAGGTGACATCATGTGTTCACTTCTATCAATGTACATGCACACACATTAATACATCAAACATTAAGGATCTCTATTGTGAACGTGACACCTTGGACAGTTGAGAGACTGAATACTGACCCCCAGTTGACATTGTCTAAAACTGACCAAGGATCAATATCTGGAATCTTCTAGTATGTCCTATGTATCTAAAGGAGAAACAGGTCTTGCAGGAGGTTCGGGAAAGAATATTAACTTGCAATTTTAGGACTTAGGTAGCTCTTTGTCCCTAGAGACTGCCAAACCCTGGAGTGTAGGAAATGCCTAGTGTGGAATATAGGTGAACACGTAGGCCTCACTCTGTAAGCATTGGTGGAAAACAGGAGACAGTCTTCCTACCACCAATCAGATGGCAGTTAGGTCAGTAAGCCCACATGGGCCCTATGACCACATAGCTATTTTGCTCCTGACTTCTATCCCCACAGATATATTACCTTGTGTTCCAGGGAAGGCAAGGGACTGTGCCCTGGGTAAAGCACATTTCACTTTGTGGCCCAGCACTACAGTGGTACAAGGATGTGCAGGCCTGGGTGGACACATTGCAAGCTGAACAGAATCAGGATGGCATGGAATGCGACATCACATAGATTAAATAGGGATGTCATTTACAAGGACAGTTACCAATAAAATCCAAAATATTAGAAGGGAGGAGCGGAGAAGTTATGAATGGGAAAAACAGAATGGGAAAGAGGGACTTGCCTCTGCCAAGTTCTCTCTTCCAGAATTTGGAGGCCAGCCGGTTGTCTCTCTTTCGGGGAATGTTGTACCCATTCATACCAGATCACCAAGGGTATTCCCCTTCAACTGGATTGGTAGGCAGGTGGAACTTTTCCACACCCCACATGAGCTCCTCCTCACACTCCATTTTGGAGGCGACTTTGGTCCATCCAAAACAAGCTCCCATAGTCAAAGCTTCCTTTGAAGCTAAATCAAACCCTCCACATTGTAGTCCTCAGCTAGACTAAAAGCCTTTTGACAACAGGTGCCATACAGTGTGTCTTCATAAGCCTCATCATAATAGAGTATTGCTGAGTTTTGCCAGGCAGGCTACCTACAGCTCTACCTGTCTCACCCCATATCATATTATGACAATCCCAGCCAGTGTGTAACATGAGTACCTCTATTTTTCAGAAAAGGAAACATGTTTGAAAATATACAGTCACCAATGACTCTTCAGCCAGAAAGAGGCAGAACCCTCCTATAATGACCCCATCAGGCCAATATCAGAGAGGATGTAGTGCTAAATCACAGTGCCCAGTCTCATTTCTCTCTCTGCTTTATGCTGACCAGGTTCATCCCAGGAACCCCAGTCCTGTACACTACCAGGACCACTTGCCAAGATGCCCTGGATTTTACCCCCAGAATGGCTGGGTCCTTGACCCTTGACCCTGAAAGCAAAGGTGCCCTTCTATACCCTCTTGAGAAAAGTTCAGAGTGAGCCAGTCATTGCACACCAGCCAGCAGAAGAAAAGGTTCCTGACGGTGTCTTTTCTAACAAACCCACACAATCTAATGTTTTACCCAAAGCTGATAAAGGATGACAAGAAGCACCAACACCTTCTCCAGCAGCTTGGAAGACAAGAATGAAGGATAACTTTTTTGAGATTTCTTAATTACAGTCCTGGAGATGCATTGAAATGGGCTAAATGAGATTCTGATATATCATTAAATCCATGGGGCATCCCAGACCTCTTTAATGAGGATGCCCACAACTGACTCTCACAAGACGAGCTGCACAGAAATGACTCTGAACCAAATATGTGGGACCTCATACAACTCTCCTGTCTGCAAATTTCTGTCCCTTCAGTTGTAAGGTGGGGACCAAAGTCTAGCATTTAAAAGCCACATACACTGAGTATGGTGGACTTGCACTGCAAGCCAGGCAACTTCACTGTCAGCAAGCTCTTGGCCATTACTTGACAAGATCCTAAATCTTGCTGGCTATTTCTTCATCTTTTCCATGCAAAGAGGGAAGGATAGAGGCTTAGATGAGTCTTCAAATATCCTTCACAGTTCCAGGATCTGAAACTGGGATGCCTCTGTCAGCACTGCCATCTGGCCTTTCCCACTGAAACTTCCCTAACTCTCAACCTCTTAGGGTTCAGCAACACCTTCCTACCACTTATGAATACTGCTGTGTACCAAGGGTATGTGAGGCACAGGGACATAATGCTGAACAAACTGATACTCCCCTCCTGAGACTTACGGCCAGGTAAGTAACATCTGGAGCTGAGCAGCTTGAGCTCCATAGAATACATTGCCTCTGTGGAGCATTCCCCTGCAATCCATTCCATCCTGGTCACCTAAAGTGGACTCTGCTGCCTCACAATAAAGTGTTCCAATATAATAGATTTTGAGGCTGAGAATTGTGCCTTTATTCTTCACCATTCTCCATCCTAGCACACACAGGGGACTTCAGAACATCCACTTGGATCCCAAATGTGCTGGGAGCTGGGATTCCTACTCCACATGAAGAGTAGGGGTCTGAGGAGTTGCTGAGACTCCAGAGGCACAGACAACAAAATAAGTTGTGGTGTCTATTTTTCAAGCTTTTTATCCAGTAAGTCACACCTACTCTTCCCACAAATAATAAAATGCTAGAAAAATATCAAGAGAGCAAGAGTCCTTTCCTCTGTAGGGCACAGGGAAAGCTGGAAAGGGGCTTATAATGGGAGCTGCTCAAGTGCATAGTATAAAGAGCTTTTGTCTATAAAATAGTCAAATGGGTTATGGGAGACCAGGGAAATCTCTTCTGCCTCTGGAAATCCATGAGTATGTCCCTCTAGCACATTCTTCTGCCTTAATGTTCTGTCTTACCTGAAACTCTGAGGAATGGAGCTGGATTTCTGTGGATTGATACCTCTGAAACAGTGAGCCCACAATAAACTTTTCCTCCTTTAAAATTGTTCTTGTCAGGGTTTTTTTAGTCACAGCAGCAAAAATCTGACTAAAACACAAACACAGTGGTCTAGGATGGTGTCTTTATAGAAGTTGGAACCGTTGATTTATTTCTCAGTGGAAAGATCTCAGTGAAGACATGCATTTGGGAGACAGCAGCATAAAGATAATCCTTTAGGGGAGCTTAAACAATCATCTGGGAAGAAGACATTTGAAGAAAAGAGAAGATGGTTTCAGACTGCCTGATCCTTGAGGAGCCCCAACATATGGCAGTTGGGGAGAGAAGACAGACCCTGATCCTTCTGTCCTTTTAGCCTTCCCATGGATGATGGACAAAGCAACAAAAAACCTGTTAAGGCTTAAATGACTTAAGTTTTCCCTCTAGTTGTGAAGCATATCTGCTAGGAGAAAAAGAAAGCAAATATTGGTGAAAAACCAGTCTGATTTCAATCTGGTAATTATTGTCTGTGAGGACAGTGACTCCGTGACATTGAGAGAGTCACTCTAAATCCAAAGGATAAGTTTTTTTTTTTTTTTTAAAGAAATACACTCTCTGTTTACTAGACATTGGGATGTGGTGGGGAAGGTAAAGGAGGCTGGATTCGATCATTGCATGTGTGTACATATATTGAATTATCCTACTGTACCCCCCTAATATCTATAAGACATAACAATCAAAAATATTTTTTAATTTAAAAATAACTTTGGAAACTAAGGTATAATAATCTATGATTTGATAGTTATTTTCATGGCACAGTGTGTTCTTTAGCAGGAAGAAATATTTCAATGATGGGACACTACCTGTGGCTCCAAAACTCTTCAGGTGGTCCCAAACACAAGCTCATGGCAAGTTTGTGCACATACAACTAAAATTCCAGAGTGTAGACCAAAGCAAGGAGCCCAAACAATAGGGCTCAATGCGTCCAAATTAAGTAATTCATACAAGAGACAATTTGCTGTCATTTTTTAAAATATAAAATTGAGTAGATTCCCCAACTCTTTTTTTCTTGTCATGATAAGCAAGTTTTCTACCCCATTTGGTATCAGGCTAATATTATGCTTGTTTGTATATTAAAAGTAAATTTGGAAGGTATATTCATATTAAAATAAAGACATAGTGTTTACTCATACATTTTCATCTTAAACTATTTAGTTTCCAAAACCGCTACCTAAATGGAAATGAACAGGGTCATTTTTATCTCCAAATTATGTGTTTCTAAAAAACACAACCCAGTAGCTTCTGGACCAGTAAAGTCCTTAAACTACGAGAATTAACTAATCATTTGTGACTGTGAGAAATGAAGCTTTAAAATTGGGATTTATTTTCCAGACTCTAATAAGTTCTGCTGTTATTCATTGTTCAAAAACAACTTTGGTTGCATTATGTTCATCATAGTGATACATCGTCTCCATCTCCAGAATGAGGCTTATCAGACCTTCCAATAGACTCAGAAATGAGTGCATATTACAGTGTACTTTACATGCAAATATTTGAGATTTTGAAAACATAACATTCAACTTTCATTGTATAGCATTTTTCTAACATTAGCCTATTTTAAATCAGAATATCATGTTATACAAAAATTATTAGTCTAATAGAAATAATTTGGGTAGCTTTATCGATTGGAGTGGAAGATATGTTACATGCTCATTGTAAAATAAAATTTGAGCAATATGGAAATGTACAAAAAAATAAAAACCACGTGTAATTGTGTTACCATCTAGGGACAGCCATGGTTAATGTTTTATATGCTTACTCATGGTCTTTTTCTCCGTGGATGCTCACAGGGATGCTGTTTGTGGGCAGCATCTTCAGAGGACCTACTTTGAGGACTTACTTTAGTGGTGATAAAACACCTCCTGGTTGCCATTGGGAAACATTTGTCTTGGGAGATGAAGACTGTCAGTGCATGATATTCTTTTTCACTCCCTTTCCCAGGCCACATTATCTTGGGGATTTTTTATTTTCCATATCTATTAGGAACAACCACCAAGTGGTCTTGAGCTGTTCTGCAGACACGTAAACAAAATGGAAATAATGGTATGAAAAATTAACACCAGTTTCTTAAAAAAAAAATAGAAGTACTAATTTATTAGGGCAGAGATCCAAATGGTGGGGATTGTATATTTATTAAATTTTCTCCATAGGACTATGACACAGAAGTTCATTTTCATGGCTTTGAGCTTGATGGAAGATCCATCTCTTTCCACTCTTGCTTATTTCCCAGACACACACCACAGTGGAGCATAAGTCATGTAAGAGAAATGTTTATCCAAGCAGAGCTGGAGAAGTCATGGCTCCAGGTGGTCCCAGGCCTAAGGGGAGGCTCCTTTTTTCAAAGGTTTCTGTTGCAGGGACCCAGGGTAGGGTGGGAAGGATCACAGAGTAGGGCAATGAAACTATTCCTCCAACCCCCAAAGGAAAAGAGCAAAGACTTGTGATTATCTAGACAGACTAGGAGATAGGGAGAGATGTGACAGTGGGAAATGTAACAGGTTTATGGAAGACATGGATAATGTCCCTATTGTTGGGTATTTTTTATACTAAGAAACTGGAAACCCTGAGGTAGAGGATGTGGGTTTCACTCACTGGAACCCAGAGACCACAGGGACAACTTTTGTTAGTAATAAAGAACAAGTTCCAAAGAGTGAAAGGGAAACTAACACTATATGAAAGTATGTGGAATCTAGGGCAAAGTCAACAAAGTGCATCAGGGAAAGAAGTGAGTATCAATTAGTCTCCACTGTAAAGATTCATATTTCTGAAATGACAGATTGACTTCCAACATGAAGGTTGCACATCTGTGTCCTTGGTGGGCAAAAAGGAACTGGACTTGAGCTCCTTTTACATCCACACCCAAGTACCTTACTGCAGCACCAAAACTGTGATCCATGGCAGCCCCACCCTCATGTCCTACATCCCCCCCACTGAGGGAATGTGGAGTTTTGGACAATGAGTTTGTTCCTCTTTGTACAGGCATTTATTTCTGAGGTCTTCTTCAAGCTCAACTCTCCTCCCTCAGTCTGCCTACAAGAAACACAAAACAGATAATAAACTGAAGAGACAAAACATGACTCCACTCATTTTTATTGTACTATTTCATTTCAAGTTAGTCAGGCACCACAGTCCTGAAGTTGCTTAGCCAAAACCTGAAGCATACCACCTAAATCTTTGAAATAGATGTAGAAGTAGAGGCAAAATTTTCCTATGCTATTTTGTGGGTACACCTGACAGAGTATTATTTACTAACACTGGATAATATATTTCATCCAAAGTGGAGCACTTGGTGACTCAAGAATTGACCTAGAAATTTCTGACAAGAAGACATTTAAAGATATAATACAGGAAGTGTCATGATGCCTAATGAATAGTGGTTCCATTTTTAGTCTGATATGCATTCCAGGAGAAAAATGCTCCTGGCCAAATAAGTTAAACCTTGCTCCATCAGAGATTACATCTCTGCATCAAAAGACAATTAGTTCTTCAGAGAGATGAGTGAGTCAGGAGCATAGACTACAGCTCCCTATAATCGGGACAAAACTAAAATGGTGGAGGTGGAAGGAGAACAGGCTGAAATCTATCATGAAAGCACTCACAACTTTTCTCTGTTAAACTTTCCTTCTTGATAAAAAAAATAAGAAATTTTTATGTGCCAGAATAAAATCCATAGTCTCCTGTGTCATAAGGTTATTGCTAGTCTACACTACTCATCAAATAGAAGCTTACCATATTTGATCATGTTTTTGATGGTCATACATTTTCCCTCTTCCAAAGTGATAGGTGGATTCTTGATATTAGGGGCATATTGTGGCTTCCCTCTTTAGGCTTCTGACCCTGTGTGTCAAGCAGATATCTCAGTGAGATGGGTGGTGTAAAAGCAGTGTGGGCACATGGAAACTGAATCAGATAGGAGGATCTGAGCTACTTCCTTACCCACACTGATGAAGGGGTTTTAAAAGTTCTTCATTGAGGAGGAAGTGGAACCTGATATGAAAACCCACTGTATGTCCTTTATAGTTTATTGTACATAATCATGTACCATAAACCATTCATGGTTTGCATTCCAGGGTGTGGGATTAGTCATTCTCAACAAATTCATTTAATGACTTCTGTAAGTCCTAGCTAAGAGCCCCCTGAGGGTTGATCTGAAATGGGGAGACCTGACCATTGTGACAGAGCTCCAGGAACCAGGGAGAGCAGCAGGCCCCACAGAACTCTGCCTGGTATGCCTCATGGTACTTACTCAGGTGAGCATCAGGTAGCATCTATACTCAGTGCCAATATCAAACAATGCCACTATGTGCCAATAGGGCTTTAGGAATGCATATAGGTTGAATACTCCTTATCTGAATTATTCAAGACCTAAAGTATTTCAAATATTTTCAGATGTTAGAATATTTACATATACATAAATTGTTCTGTTTCCTTCCTGAGCTTGGGCTTCTTCTTGCATGTGGGTCTTGTTCCATGAAGAACCCAAAGGAAGGGAAGCTTCCAGATACTGAAGACCTAGTATCCTTGGCTCATGTGCATGCCTGGAAAGCACTGCTAGAACCTGAGCCAATGAAGTCAAAGTCAATGAAGAACATTTACAAACATATGATCTAATACAGTGGGTAAATTCCTGGCTTTAAATAGCCACTGAGCAGGGAGGCAAAACAGCCCTTGACTGACAGTACACCTTGATGTCTTAAAAAATACATTCCATGATTTCTAGAAGACCATGATTTGTCTTTCCATCTTAGGAATACCAGAAATAATATTTGTCAAATATATAATATGCATATTATAAGTGGATTTTTGCATATACATATTGGAATCCTAATATTAAGGAACTAAAATATCCCTTTAAACTGTTTTTATAAGTTTTTTTTAAGTTGTCAATGGACCTTTATCTATTTATATGTGCTGAGTACTGAACCCAGTGCCTCACACATGCTAGGCAAGAACTCTACCACTGAGTTACAACCCCAGCCCCTAAACTGTTTTGAATGCATGTATTTTTTCCACAAGTTTGCACAAAGGTTAACCTGTGAGCATATGTAATGCTACAAATATGGCCTATAATTTTGATAAAATCATTCAAGAAATAAGCCACATGGAGGCTATGATCTCACCCCAGAAAGACGCCACAGATACACATTCGGTTGTGATTTCAGGAGAACCATGAGCTCCAGGATCTGCCCCTAGATCTGAGGTTCAGAACTTTCAATGCCAGTCCTCTCATCTGAATTTATAAATGCTAATATGTTTTCTGGTTGCCTGTGACACCAACATCCTTTGGATGCCCCACAGATGGAGTGACTCCATTTACAAACATCTCTTTCCTCATCTTTCTACCCCATTCCTTCTTTGGTTACCTGGCCCCAGCAATTCTTTTAGACCCTGGTTCCAGTAACTAATTCATCATAGCAACATATTAGGCATTGTGAGTGCAGACCACGGCTATCTATGCAGCAGTTAAGCAGCACCATTGAGACAACTCAGTGCAGAAATGCAGCAAAGGACAGAACCATTCAAGAGAAAGGATGCAGGATGCAGATGCTGGGCAAGTTGGAGAAATTTCACTGTTAAAATCAACAAGGACAGTGTCTCCAGTGGAGGCCCAGATGTCCCACTAATAGTCTCAAAAGGTTGCCAACTGTGCTTGTGGGAACAAAACAGCAAAAGGAGCAACTGCAGTGAATGAATTCAGAGGGTCCTTTCTCACATCTGGTTTCATTTTGTCCAATTTCCTCTTCTGCTCAGGTTTCTCAGGGAAATTTCCATCTCAGTGAGAGAAAGAGCTGAGATCCATGTGGTTCTAAACTGCCTCCCTCTGTCTCTGACTGTATCTACTTAATCCTCACCACTTCTATTCCAGCCATACTGCACTTTGAACCAGTCAGACAGGTTGCCCCAGGGCCTTTGCACTCATGCTACCCTCTGTCTAGCATTGGACTCTTCCCTTCACACCCTCATGGTTTCTTCCCTTAATTTTTTTCAGATTTATACTCAAATATCACCTTCTCAGAAAGGCCTTCTCTGATTATTCTTTTGAAAAATGCAACCCCTGAGCCCTGTTCTCCACCTCCCTTTCCTATTTTTCTTTTCTCAGTAACACTTAACACCTCTTGACCTCCCACAACAATGAAAGTTCCATGCAGGGAAGGATTCTTTCTGATTGCACTCGACCACATACACCCAGAGGCTACTATACAGTTAGAACAGTACTTGCCTCACAGTGTTTCTGAGATTAAGTGAGTTAAAACATATGAAGCCCCTCTGCACAGCATATGGCAATATGCTGAAAACTATGTTTGCTATTGTTTGGGTTTTGTTTTAAACTTTGTGGTAAACCTAATGGGTGGTTATCATTTACCATTTTACAGAGTAGGAAACTGAGGCTCATTTACTTGAAATTCCACATTTGCAGTCGGCAGAGTTGGGATTCCAATCCAGATCTGATTCCTTGTTCTGTGCACTCATCACCCTGGCTCTGCTTCAGAAGTCCTGGGACAGAAGTGAGCAGAAACCCATTCTTTCTGGAACAAGCTCAAAACCCAAGGATGGTGCAGCATTGGGAGTGGGAGGCAGGGAATGGAGTCTGCAGAAGCCAGAGAGTGTTTACTTTCAGACCTGTGTGAATCTGAAATGGCAGTTGGCGCTGTTTGCTTTCTACCTTCACCAAAAACATCAGCACACATGCCTATTAAAAAATGTTTTCATGACCCCAAAAAATCCATGGATTGGAGACATTCACTTTAAACAGATTCACACTTCAGTATTGTATAAAACCATATACTTTAGAAATTTAGTGACTCTTTCCTCAAAAACTAGGCTGAATGTCAGCAGAACATCTGTGGCTAGGCCACTCAAATTCACATTATTTTGGTGCTATTATATTAATCAAAGTTGAGAAAGACAAAGTGTCTTGATATCTCATTCAATACTATACTAGAAATTTCCTCAGAAATATCTTGAGAATTCTCTTGAGAATTCTTATATTTGATATTTCTATTCACCACTCAGATGTTTGGTTGGTTTAAAGTAAATATTACTATAAAAGCAGCAAAGGGTTGATACATTAGCATCAATTTACAAATCTGGAAATCTTGTTGGCATTTTATAAAGAATCAGTTTGACCCAATTCTGTGCTCATTTGAATTAAGGAAATACAAGGTGATGGATTAAAAAAAAAATCTGAGGGTTAGCAACAGTTGAGGTTTTCTGTAAAAACACTTCACAGAGTTCTTTCTAAAGTAAAACTAGTGCTGTATTTCTCCTCATCTAAACTGGCTATCCCCATTGACTTCCCAAAGGGGAGAGGTTTGTAGTGATAATAAAGAGTTTAAACTTAGGACTCTTTTAAGTAACTGTATATTTTGTATGTTCTGTAACAAGTTTTTAAAATATTGAATTTTGAAAGAAGAAAACACAAAGAAGAGTAATAAAGAAAATTTTGTTTTAGAACAAAAAAGGAGTCCAAATATTATTTAGTATAGTTAAAGATACTACTTAGTATAGTAAAAGATTCAGTGTAGCTCCTGAGTCTGCCACATTGGCCTTTCAGCTCTAGGCTTCACTCTCCTCCTTAGGAGCCCCAGCTTCCTCTGCTGGGCAGTGGGTGAAGATCCCTAGGGAGAAGGACTGGCTCCTGAACACCTGGAAATGGAGGGTTCAGATTACTTCTGGCTGGTGTCATTCATTGTTATAAACTGAACCAGGATTTTCCCAGGTCCTAGAAAAGGAGTCCCATAAACAGTCAGAATCCCACCGTGCATAGTGAAAGCCTCAGTGTCCAAGATTATTATAAGAATTTTAGGTTTTTTCAAGATGGCGGACTAGAGGGCGGCTGCATTTCATGTTGCTCCAGAACACAAGATTCAAAAGAGGTGATAATGAGAGACTTGGGACCAACTCAAAGCCGCAGGGTGAGTCTCTCCCATTGGGGAGGCGTCCCAGATGGGGTGGTAGCCCCGGAACGCAGGGAACTTTGTGAAGTAGAGTTGCCCGGTGAGACACCCCTCCCCCCAGAGGAGCGCTAAACATAGACCATTGGGATCATCGTAGAGGAGGCAGCTCAGCACAGCGCTTGGACTCAGAGCAACCACTGGGACTCCGGGCGGCTGCCTGAGGAGGAGCTGCATGGCGAGCTCTTTGGACTCAGAATGACCACTTCTGAACACCAGGGGGCTGCCCGGAGAAAGAGGAGGAGCATGGCAGGTCGCTTGGTCTAAGGAGTGACTGCATCAGACCCACAGGTGGTTTCCAGAGGAGGAGCTGCGTGGTGAGCTGTTTGAACTCAGAGTGAGCACTCCTGAACACTGGGGGGTTGCCTGGAGGAAGAGGAGGAGCGCGGCGGGTCATTTGGCCTAGGAGTGACTGCATCACAGCCACAGGCGGTTGCCAGAGGAGGAGCTGCGTGGCGAGCTGTTTGAACTCAGAACGACTGCTTCTGAACACCGGAGGGTTGCCCGGAGGAAGAGGAGAAGTGTGGCGGGTCGCTTGGCCTAGGAGTGACTGCATCTGAGCCACAGGTGGTTGCCAGAGGAGGAGGCGAGTGGTGAGTTGATTGGACTAAAAATGACCGCTCCTGAACACCGGTGGCCTGCCTTGAGGAGGTGTGTGGTGGGTCACTTGGTCTCAGAGCCACTGCTCCTCAACACCCAGGGGGCTACCCTGAGGAAAAGGAGGAGGAACAGGGCGGGTCGCTTGAACTTGGAGTGACTGCCTAGGGCTACGGGCGGTTGGCGGGAGGAGGAGACGTGAAGTGAGTTGCTTGGACTCCTAGTGACTGCGTCGGAATCCGGGCCACTGTCCGGAGGAGGAGGTGTATGGCGTGTCTCTGGGTCTCGGAGCTATTGTACGAGGCTCCAGGTAGCAGCTCAGAGGAGGGGCCACGTAGCCAGGCGATTAGGTGCAGAGCAGGGTCCCAGGAGCTGTGGCTTCTGGCTGGAATTGCTGCACAGAGACATGCCTAGGGGCGGAGCGAAGTTTCCAGTACTGCGGGCAGATTTTCTGGGAAAGGCAGCCTAAGGAGACTCGCCTGCGAATGGTGAGGCTCCCAGGTCCAGGAGGTAGGTCCGGGCCCCTGGGAACATTGCAGAGGAAGACAGCCCAGCCCACACAGTAGTTGTAGATTGAGGGGAACCTCTAGGAGGGGAACTGACCAGCGAGACGTCCCAACCGGGTGAGTCTTCCCTGCCGGGTTAGTCTTCCCTGCCAGGTGAGGTTTTCCCACAAGGACGGTAAAACCAGAGACACAGGCACAAACAGGCCTTGCCTCAGCTCACAGCCTAGTTCCCCGTTGGATGACCATTGGTCAACAAGTGGAGGAACCTCTGACCACTAGCAGGGAATATACCCCACCTGAGGGTCACGACCCCTAGAGAGGCAGCTTCTTCGTGGAGCTCCGCATTATCAACTTCCTCCAAGACTTCAGGATACTGAAGGATAAGAGGGGATATACTAGCAATCTTCAGGGGCATTATAAGTCGATAGAGGAAATCTGCAATATCTAAATGACCCACTGATTCCTGAACAATATGAGAAAACAAGGGAAGAAAGTGCCCCAAACAAATCTAGATGTTACATCAATAAAATCCAACAACAGCATGGCAGAAGAAATGACAGAAAGGGAGTTCAGAATGAACATAATTAAAATGATTAGGGAAGCAAACGATGAGATGAAAGAGCAAATGCAGGCATTGAATGATCGCACCAATCGACAGTTAACAGAGCAAATTCAGGAAGCAAAAGATCATTTCAATAAAGAGTTAGAGATATTGAAAAAAAACCAAACAGAAATCCTTGAAATGAAGGAAACAATAAATCAAACTAAGAACTCCATAGAAAGCATAACCAATAGGATAGAACACCTGGAAGACAGAACCTCAGATATTGAAGACAAAATATTTAACCTCAAAAACAAAGTTGAACAAACAGAGAAGATGGTAAGAAATCATGAACAGAATCTCCAAGAACTATGGGATATCATGAAAAGGCCAAATTTGAGAATTATTGGGATTGAGGAAGGCTTAGAGAAACAAATCAAAGGAATGAACAATCTATTCAATGAAATAATATCAGAAAATTTCCCAAATCTGAAGAATGAAATGGAAAATCAAGTACAAGAGGCTTATAGGACTCCAAACACACAAAATTACAACAGACCCACACCAAGGCACATTATAATGAAAATACCTAACATACAAAATAAACACAGAATCTCAAAGGCTGTGAGAGAAAAGAACCAAATTACATACAGGGGGAAACCAATACAGATATCAGCAGATTTTTTCAATCCAGACCCTAAAAGCTAGAAGGGCCTGGAACAACATTTTTCAAGTTCTGAAAGAAAATGGATGCCAACCAAGAATCTTATACCCAGCAAAACTTACCTTCAAATTTGATGATGAAATAAAATATTTCCATGATAAACAAAAGCTAAAAGAATTTACAAAAAGAAAGCCAGCATTACAAAACATTCTCAGCAAAATATTTCATGAGGAAGAGATAAAAAACAAAGAAGCAACTCAGCAAAGGAGGAATTATCCTAAAGGAACTGTCAAATAAAGGAGGAACCATGATGTGTCAAAAAATAAATAAATAAATAAATAAAATATTATATATAAATCAAATGACCAGGAATGCAAATCATATCTGAATAATAACCCTGAATGTTAATGGCCTGAATTCATCAATCAAAAGACATAGACTGGCAGATTGGATTAAAAAGAAAGATCCAACAATATGTTGCCTGCAAGAGACTCAACTCATAGAAAGTGATACCCATAGACTAAAGGTGAAAGGATGGGGAAAAACATACCATGCACATGGACTCAGCAAAAAAGCTGGAGTATCCATCCTCATTTCAGATAATGTGGACTTCAAACCAAAACTAGTCAGAAGGGATAAAGAAGGACATTTCATACTGCTTAAGGGAAGAATAAATCAGCAAGATATAACAATCATAAACATCTATGCCCCAAACAGTGGCTCATCCATGTATGTTAAACAAATCCTTCTCAATTTTAGATACCAAATAGACCATAACACAATAATACTTGGTGATTTTAACACGCCTCTCTCACCACTGGACAGATCTTCCAAACAAAAATGGAACAAAGAAACCATAGATCTCAATAACACAATCAATAATTTAGACTTAACAGACATTTATAGAATATACCATCGAACCAAGAGTGAATACACTTTCTTCTCAGCAACACATGGATCCTTCTCTAAAATAGACCATATATTATGCCACAAAGCTAATGTCAGCAAATACAAGAAGATAGATACACTACCTTGTATTCTATCAGATCATAATGGATTGAAGTTAGAAATAAATGAAAGAGTAAAAAACAGAAACTACTCCAACACTGGAGATTAAACAATATGCTATTATATGAGGAATGGATAACAGAAGATATTAGGAAGGAAATTAAAAAATTCTTAGAGGTAAATGAGAACAAAGAAACATCATATCAAAATCTCTGGGACACAATGAAAGCAGTAATTAGAGGAAAATTTATTTCATGGAGCGCATTTAATAAAAAAAGTAAAACTCAACAAATAAACGACCTAACACTACAGCTCAAAGCCCTAGAAAAAGAAGAACAGACCAACACCAAAAGTAGTAGAAGATAGGAAATAGTTAAACTCAGAGCTGAAATCAACGAAATTGAAACAAAAGAAACAATACAAAAAATCGACATAATAAATAGTTGGTTCTTCGAAAAAATAAACAAAATTGATAAACCTTTAGCCACACTAACAAAGAGAAGACGAGAGAAAACCCAAATCACTAAAATTTGGAATGAACAAGGAAATATCACAACAGACACTACTGAAATACAAAACATAATTAGAAGCTAATTTGAAAATCTATACTCCAACAAAATAGAAAATTTCGAAGACATCAACAGGTTTCTAGAGACATATGAATTGCCTAAACTGAACGAGGAGGACACACACAATTTAAATAGATCAATTTCAAGTAATGAAATAGAAGAAGTCATCAAAAGCCTACCAACAAAGAAAAGTCCAGGACCAGATGGGTTCTCATCCGAGTTCTACAAAACCTTTAAAGAAGAGCTCATTCCAATACTTCTCAAAGTATTCCATAAAATAGAAGAGGAGGGAACCCTCCCAAACCCATTCTATGAATCCAATATTACCCTGATACCTAAAGCAGACAGAGACACATAGAGGAAAGAAAATTTCAGACCAATATCCTTAATGAACATCGACGCAAAAATTCTCAACAAAATTTTAGCAAATCGCATACAAAAACATATTAAAAAGATAGTGCACCATGATCAAATGGGTTTCATCCCAGCGATGCAAGGTTGGTTCAACATCAGGAAATCAATAAATGTAATTCACCATATCAATAGACTTAAAGTCAAGAATCACATGATTATTTCAATAGATGCAGAGAAAGCATTTGATAAAATACAGCACCCCTTCATGCTCAAAACACTAGAAAAAATAGGGATAGTGGGAACATTCCTTAACATTGTAAAGGCCATCTATGCTAAGCCCATGGCTAATATTATTCTAAACAGTGAAAAACTGAAAGTGTTTCCCCTAAAACCTGGAACAAGGCAGGGATGCCCTATTTCACCACTTCTTTTCAATATCGTCCTTGAAACTCTAGCCAGAGCAATTACACAGACCAAAGAAATTAAAGGGATAGAATAGGAAAAGAAGAACTCAAACTATCCCTATTTGCTGATGATATGATTGTATACTTAGAGGAACCAGGAAATTTCACCAGAAACCTTTTAGATCTCATTGGTGAATTCAGTAAATATAAGATATAAGATCAATGCACATAAATCTAAGGCATTTTTATACATAAGCGATGAATCTTCAGAAAGAGAAATTAGGAAAACTACCCCATTCACAATAGCTTTGAAAAAAATGAAATACTTGGGAATCAATCTCACAAAAGAGGTGAAAGACCTCTACAATGAGAACTATAGAACACTAAAGAAAGAAATTAAAGAAAACCTTAGAAGATGGAAAGATCTCCCATGTTCTTGGATAGGAAGAATTAATATTGTCAAAATAATATTGTCAAAATGGCCGCACTACCAAAAGTTCTATACACATTCAATGCAATTCCAATTAAAATCCCAATGATGTACCTTACAAAAATAGAGCAAGAAATTATGAAATTCATCTGGAAGAATAAAAAACCCAGAATAGCTAAAGCAATCCTTGGCAGAAAGAGTGAAGCAGGGGGTATCGCAATACCAGATCTTCAACTCTACTACAAAGCAACAGTAACAAAAACGACATGGTATTGGTACCAAAATAGAAAGGTGGATCAATGGTACAGAAAAGAGGACACAGATACAAACCCAAATAAATACAATTTTCTCATACTAGACAAAGGGGCCAAAAATATGCAATGGAGAAAAGATAGCCTCTTCAACAAATGGTGCTGGGAGAATTGGAATTCCATATGCAACAGAATGAAACTAAACCCATATCTTTCACCATGCATGAAACTAAACTCAAAATGGATCAAGGACCTCGGAATCAGACCGGAGACCTTGCATCTTATAAAAGAAAAGTAGGTCCAGAGCTTCAACATGTCGGCTTAGGACCAGACTTCCTCAACAGGACTCCCATAGCACAAGAAATAAAAGCAAGAATTAATAACTGGGATAGATTCAAACTAAAAAGCTTTCTCTCAGCAAAGGAAACTATCAGCAATGTGAAGAAAGAGCCTACAGAGTGGGAGAAAATCTTTGCCAACTATAGTTCAGATAGAGCAATAACCTCCAGAATCTATAAAGAACTCAAAAAACTCTACACCAAGAAGGCAAATAATCCAATCAACAAATGGGCTAAGGAAATGAATAGACACTTCACAGAATAAGATCTACAAGAAATCAACAAACATATGGAAAAGTGTTCAACATCTCTAGTAATAAGAGAAATGCAAATCAAAGCCACCCTAAGATTCCATCTCACCCCAATTAGAATGGCGATTATCAAGAATACAAGCAACAACAGGTGTTGGCGAGGATGTGGGGAGAAAGATACACTCATACATTGCTGGTGGGGCTGCAAATTAGTGCAGCCACTCTGGAAAGCAGTGTGGAGACTCCTTAGAAAACTTGGAATGGAACCACCATTTGCCCCAGCTATCCCACTCCTTGGCCTATACCCAAAGGACTTAAAATCAGCATATTACAGAGATACAGCCACATCAATGTTCATAGCTGCTCAGTTCACAATAGCCAGATTGTGGAACCAACCTAGATGTCCTTCAATTGATGAATGGATAAAGATACTATGGTATATATATACAATGGAATATTACTCCGCCATAAAGAATGATAAAATTATGGCATTTGCAGGCAAATGGATGAAACTGGAGAATATCATGCTACGTGAGATAAGCCAATCTCAAAAAACCAAAGGAAGAATGATATCGCTAATAAGTGGATGATGACACATAATGGGGGGTGGGACAGGTTAGTGTTAGGATTAGAGTTAGGTTTAGGGAGGGGGCAAGAATGGAGGAAGGAAGGAATGTATAGAGGGAAAAGAGGGGTGGGAGGGGTGGAGGGGAAGGGAAAAAAATAACAGAATGAATCAAACAACATTACCCTATGTAAATTTATGATTACACAAATGGTATGCCTTTACGCCATGTACAAACAGAGAAACAACATGTATCCCATTTGTTTACAATAATAAAAAAAAAGATTCAGTGTAAAACCTATGCTACAGTTTGTAAAGTCTTAAAATGATAATTTGAAATGTATGTGAATTATTAAACACTGCCTTCAGAAAGCTTGTATGGTTATAGATTTTAAATGCCAAGGAACACTGACATAATTCATTAATAACTTGTCTAAAGTGAATGAATAATTTTGTGAATTTTGTAATCATCTGTAAAAATATATTGGCCACTTGTTTGGAATCTTCATATTTCTAGATACTTACCTCCTCCCATCTGTGGTATCCCCCCTTTTTTTCCTTTTGCTTCTTAGTATTAACTATGTATAGTTTTTGTAAAAATCATGAAAGGCCTGTAATAAATGTATCATAGGTATTTACTTTTTGATTCTCCATTAAAACTAATTTTAAAATTTTTATTTGTTCTACTTTGTTGTACCTCACAGTAGAATGCATTTATACATTTTGATAGCTCATACATGAGTGTAATTTCTCATTTTTCTGATTATGCATATATGTGGTATATATGATACAATATTATTCAGCTTTAAAGAATGAAATTATGACATTTGCTGGTAAATGGATGAAGTTAGAGAATATAATTATAACAATATTATTAGGAGAGATTTTCTTGTCTATAAAGAGCAGTAAAATGCAGTTTACATTTTTTTGATGGTAATATTATGGTTATAACATTCCTGTAGCTTAAAAAAGTTATTTCACAGAAACAGTACTATTTAAATAGAATACTGGTGAATGCTTCTGTTATTTATCCACTGATCCTATTCTAACACATATAACCAGTTGATATCTTCAACCATCGTAGTTTTTTTTGTGTGCTTTAGAAGGTATGTTTTAAATATGGTAATAAACCACAAAGTTATACATTTATCAAGTGTTTCTCTACATAAGGTATCTGCTAATATTTTAATGATGAAATACATTTTTGTGTCAAACTGAGATCATTTAGTCCTGATTATATTCTAAGAAATAGTGTTGAAAAATATATTGACTTCATGTAATTTTCCAGCAAGTTTTGTATATTTTAAGTATGTTTAGATGACTGTGAGCTTTATTCCAGGCACATTGAAATGGGAAAAGTTATCATGTATTTTTTATTTCTATATTACTTCAAGTAGTTAGAATCTATCAAGAAATATAATTCCTTAGACTAATCCCAAATTATTTGAGAGCAAAAGTATAAGCTTATTAATCCCTTATCAAATTTATTATAATTTATTATAAAGCAAAAACTTAAGATTTAAAATTCTGAATATCATGATTGATGAAAAGAACTAATTATTATATTTTAAAAAATCTAAATAGTACTTCAGAAGTAGCATTCATCCTTTAAAATCCACCCTGAATATAATTAAAATAGGTCTTTTATAAATCAATGTGGATTTATCTAGGTGCTTATGAGAAATAAAAGATTTTATTACATTGGTTCAAAAGTCACACATTTCCAGTGATGGAAGAAAGTGACCAGTTTAATTCTCAACACCTCAATAGATAGAAACAAAGATGTACCAGATCCTCAAAGAGAAGAAACAGATGCTCTGAATGTATTTTTATCTATTCTGTTTGGATAGAAAAGTGGTTTACTGTGTAACACTGGGATCTTGGGAGAGGAGGGTTTAAGCTAGGACGTTGGTGGGATTTGGGGGAGGTTTAAGAGGCATGTATGAATCTGCCTAAAAATTAAATGATCTCTGGGAGTGGAGGTGGAGGGGTGAGGATGGGGGGGGGTTGATGGCTTTTATATAACATGTTATTCTTAAGATGGATAAATGAGTCTGAGTTTAGTCACTGTTTTTAAAAAATCAGTCCTCTTTTTTTCTGAACATTGTGATCTTTCTAACTCTTTCCATTCTTTTACAGACCTTTATCTTCCAGTCTCCCAGACAGGACAGGTAGAGAAGGTATTGCTGACTTTGAGAAAAATGTACTTTAGCAAAGGGAAAGCAAACTGATGTCAAAATCAATTTATTATTTAGGTCAGACTCAAAAAGTCTTCATGTTAATATACCAATATCATCCCTGTATTCTATTTTCCAGTCTATTTCTCCTTGTAGTTTCTTCATCTTTTGTTGGACAGTGTGTTTTACTAGTATATCACTGGTGTTATGTTTGTTATGTTTTGTCTGCTTGCATTGTAAAAGGAAACTTTAATTTTTTTGTTCCTTTTAAAAAATATTGTCATTTAACAGACAAATTGCATTTGTGGAAATGACTCAAATATAAAAACTTAGTTTATTTTGAGCGTGATGTAAAAGAACCAATCTTAATTTTCCATCTCCAAATTAGGATTCTAACATAAAATTGCCTGCTGAGTTTTGGAAGCTGTGAATTTAAAAGCCAAAAGCTGAACTTTCATAGTTTTGCATACAAAATGGGAAGGAATAAAGTTTTAGAACAATGACTGTTAAATAGTATTTCTTCCCCTGCAAAATGGTTTTCAGTTTCAAAGTCTTAACAGAATTGTATTTACAGTTTGACTGGCAGGTACATTTTAATAGTGGTCAATAAAAAGTAACATCAGAAATCTCTTGAAATGAATTAAGTACTCTAAATATAAAATAAAATATATTACCAATAAACACTGGATTTCTGCTATAGCAAAACTTTTGACATCCAAACATGTCTTTATCAGAATCAAATAAATTTTGCAAAGTAAATTGACAAATATTGGAAGTGTTTTTAATAGACTCCTTGCTTTTCAACATTAATTTGTCTTCAGTATTTTTTTGTACATGTTTTTATACCACAAATTAATAGAGTGAACTACTGTTCTAAAAGTTTCATGTAGATTGTCACGAGAAATTTTTTGGCACCAAGCTATTTCAGGAAAGGAGAAGAGATTGGGCGATCCAAGATGGCGGCCTAGAGGGAGACTGCACCTCCGGTCGCTCCACAACCCAGGAGTTAAGAAGGGGAGGCATTGAGAGACTCGGACTGAAGTGGAGCCACGGGTGAGTCTGCCCACTGGGTAAAGCTCGGCCCGGGTGGCAGGCCCAGATAGAGGTGGCTTATCGGAGCCGGGCAGGGCAGCTAGAGTCATCCACAGGCAGTCCTGCGCACTCTGGCGGTGGGCCCCGCCCACACAGCCAGCTTCTCCAGGTTCTCGGAACGGAACTGGCCCGCTAGTGAGAGCCTGTCTGAACAGAGCACGCTCCGAGTCCCGGAGCCCCTGCAGTGCAGTGTACTCCTGCAAAGAACCAGCGGAGAGCCTCGATCTGCAGTCAGCCTCAGGGATAAGGGCAGGGCAGCAGGAGACCTCTTCAGGCGGCACTGCCCACTCCGGCTGCGGGCTCTCTTCACGGGGCGATCCAAGATGGCGGCCTAGAGGGAGACTGCACCCCCGGTCGCTCCAGAACCCAGGAGTTAAGAAGGGGAGGCATTGAGAGACTCGGACTGAAGTGGAGCCACGGGTGAGTCTGCCCACTGGGTAAAGCTCAGCCCGGGTGGCAGGCCCAGATAGAGGTGGCTTAGCAGAGCCGGGCAGGGCAGCTTGAGTCTTCCCAAGGTAGTCTTCCACACTCCGGCAGTGGGCTCTTCCCACACGGCCAGCTGCACGGTGCAGGCCCACAGTGAGAGCATTTCCGCACAGAGCCAGTTCCAAAACGTGGAACCAGTAGGGGGCTAGGGGCAGTATTCTTCGAATGAGCTGCTTTATCAGATTCCTCCAAGACATCAGGCTACTGAAGGCTGGGAGGTGATACACTGGAAATCTACTGGGACACTATAAGCCAATAGTGGAAAACTGCAATATCTCAGGGTCCCACTGACAACTGACCATTATGAGAAAACAAGGGAAGAAAATGTCCCAAACAAACCTAGATACTACATCAATAAAACCCAATGACAGCAGAGCAGAAGAAATGTCAGAAAGGGAGTTCAGAATGTACGTAATTAAAACGATCAGGGAAGCTAATGAGGAGATGAAAGAGCAAATGCAGGCATTGAAGGAGGAGATGAAAGAGCAAATGCAGGCATTAAATGATCGCACCAATCAACAGTTAAAAGACCAAATACGGGAAGCAAGAGATCATTTCAATAAAGAGTTAGAGATACTGAAAAAAAACCAAACTGAAATCCTTGAAATGAAGGAAACAATAAACCAAGTTAAAAACTCCATAGAAAGCATAACCAATAGGATAGAACACCTGGAAGACAGAACCTCAGACATTGAAGACAAAATATTTAACCTTGAAAACAAAGTGGAACAAACAGAGAAGATGGTAAGAAATCATGAACAGAATCTCCAAGAACTATGGGATATCATGAAAAGGCCAAATTTGAGAATTATTGGGATTGAGGAAGGCTTAGAGAAACAAACCAAAGGAATGAACAATCTATTCAATGAAATAATAACAGAAAATTTCCCAAATCTGAAGAACGAAATGGAAAACCAAGTACAAGAGGCTTATAGAACTCCAAACATACAAAATTACAACAGACCCACACCAAGGCACATTATTATGAAAATACCTAACATACAAAATAAAGACAGAATTTTAAAGGCCGCGAGAGAAAAGAATCAAATTACATTCAGAGGGAAACCAATAAGAATATCAGCAGATTTTTCAATCCAGACCCTAAAAGCTAGAAGGGCCTGGAACAACATATACCAAGCCCTGAAAGAAAATGGATGCCAACCAAGAATCTTATACCCAGCAAAACTTACCTTCAAATTTGACGATGAAATAAGATCCTTCCATGATAAACAAAAGCTAAAGGAATTTACAAAAAGAAAGCCAGCATTACAGAACATTCTCAGCAAAATATTCCATGAGGAAGAGATGAAAAACAACGATGCAAATCAGCAACAGGAGGCGCTAGCCTAAAGGAATAGCCAAATAAAGGAGAAACCAAATCATGTCAAAAACAAATATGAGTCAATTGACTGGGAATACAAATCATATCACAATAATAACCCTGAATGTTAATGGCCTGAATTCATCAATCAAAAGACACAGACTGGCAGATTGGATTAAAAAGAAAAATCCAACAATATGCTGCCTTCAAGAGACACATCTCATAGAAAGAGACACCCATAGACTAAAGGTGAAAGGATGGGGAAAAACATACCATGCACACGGACACAGCAAAAAAGCTGGAGTATCCATCCTCATCTCAGATAATGTGGACTTCAAACCAAAACTAGTCAGAAGGGATAAAGAAGGACATTACATGCTGCTTAAGGGAAGCATAAATCAGCAAGACATAACAATCATAAATATCTATGCCCCGAACATTGGCTCATCCACGTACGTCAAACAAATCCTTCTCAATTCCAGAAATCAAATAGACCACAACACAATAATACTAGGCGATTTTAACACACCTCTCTCACCACTGGATAGATCGTCCAAACAAAAATTGAATAAAGAAACTATAGATCTCAACAACACAATCAGCAATTTAGACTTAACGGACATATATAGAATATACCATCCAACAAAGAATGAATACACTTTCTTCTCAGCAGCACATGGATCCTTCTCTAAAATAGACCATATTTTATGCCACAAAGCTACTGTTAGTAAATACAAGAAGATAGAGATACTACCTTGTACTCTATCAGATCATAATGGATTGAAATTAGAAATAAATGACAGAATAAAAAACAGAAACTTCTCCAATACCTGGAGACTAAATAATACACTATTATATGATGAATGGATAACAGAAGACATCAGGAGGGAAATAAAAAAATTCTTAGAAGTAAACGAGAACAAAGACACATCATATCAAAATCTCTGGGACACTATGAAAGCAGTACTTAGAGGAAGATTTATTTCATGGGGTGCATTCAAAAAAAGAAGTAGAAATCAACAAATAAACGACTTAACACTACAGCTCAAAGCACTAGAAAAAGAAGAGCAGACCAATACCAAAAGTAGTAGAAGACAGGAAATAGTTAAAATCAGAGCCGAAATCAACGAAATCGAAACAAAAGAAACAATCGGAAAAATTAATAAAATAAATAGTTGGTTCTTTGAAAAAATAAATAAAATTGATAAACCCTTAGCCACACTAACAAAGAGAAAGAGGGAGAAAACTCAAATTACTAAAATTCGGAATGAACAAGGAAACATCACAACAGACACGAGTGAAATACAAAACATAATTAGAAGCTATTTCAAAAATCTATACTCCAACAAAACAGAAAACCTTGAAGACATCAACAAATTTCTAGAGACATATGAACTACCTAAACTGAACGAGGAGGACATACACAACTTAAATAAACCAATTTCAAGCAATGAAATAGAAGAGGTCATCAAAAGCCTACCAACAAAGAAAAGTCCAGGACCAGATGGGTTCTCAGCCGAGTTCTATAAAACCTTTAAAGAAGAGCTCATTCCAATACTCCTCAAACTATTCCATGAAATAGAAGAGGAGGGAACCCTACCAAACTCGTTCTATGAAGCCAATATCACCCTGATACCTAAACCAGACAGAGACACATCAAGGAAAGAAAATTTCAGACCAATATCCTTAATGAACATCGATGCAAAAATTCTCAACAAAATTTTAGCAAATCGCATACAAATATATATTAAAAAGATAGTGCACCACGATCAAGTGGGTTTTATCCCAGGGATGCAAGGTTGGTTCAACATTCGGAAATCAATAAATGTCATTCACCATATCAACAGACTTAAAGTTAAGAATCACATGATTATTTCAATAGATGCAGAAAAAGCATTTGATAAAATACAGCATCCCTTCATGCTCAAAACACTAGAAAAAATTGGGGTAATGGGAACATTCCTAAACATTATAAAGGCCATCTACGCTAAGCCCATGGCTAATATCATTCTAAATGGTGAAAAACTGAAAGCGTTCCCCCTAAAAACTGGAACAAGGCAGGGATGCCCTCTTTCACCGCTTCTATTCAACATCGTCCTTGAGACTCTAGCCAGAGCAATCAGACAAACCAAAGAAATTAAAGGGATACGAATAGGAAAAGAAGAACTCAAACTATCCCTGTTCGCTGATGACATGATTATATATTTAGAGGAACCTGGAAATTCCACCAGAAAACTTTTAGAACTCATAAGTGAATTCAGTAAAGTAGCAGGTTACAAGATCAATGCTCATAAATCCAATGCATTTTTATACATAAGTGATGAATCTTCAGAAAGAGAAATTAGGAAAACTACTCCATTCACAATAGCATCAAAAAAAATAAAATACTTGGGAATCAATCTCACAAAAGAGGTGAAAGACCTCTACAATGAGAACTACAGAACACTAAAGAAAGAAATTCAAGAAAACCTTAGAAGATGGAAAGATCTCCCATGTTCCTGGATAGGCAGAATTAATATCGTCAAAATGGCTATACTACCTAAAGTTCTATACAGATTCAATGCAATTCCAATTAAAATCCCAATGATGTACCTCGCAGAAATAGAGCAAGCAATTATGAAATTCATCTGGAAGAATAAAAAACCTAGAATAGCTAAAGCAATCCTCAGTAGCAAGAGCAAAGCAGGGGGTATTGCAATACCAGATCTTCAACTCTACTACAAAGCAATAGTAACAAAAACGGCATGGTATTGGTACCAAAATAGACAGGTAGATCAATGGTACAGAATAGAGGACATGGACACAAACCCAAATAAATACAATTTTCTCATACTAGACAAAGGTTCCAACAATATGCAATGGAGAAAAGATAGCCTCTTCAACAAATGGTGCTGGGAAAACTGGAAAACTATATGCAATAGAATGAAACTAAACCCCTATCTCTCACCCTACACAAAACTCAACTCAAAATGGATCAAGGACCTCGGAATCAGACCAGAGACCCTGCATCTTATAGAAGAAAAAGTAGGTCCAAATCTTCAACTTGTTGGCTCAGGATCAGATTTCCTTAACAGGACTCCCATAGCACAAGAAATAAAAGCAAGAATAAACAACTGGGATAGATTCAAACTAAAAAGCTTTCTCTCAGCAAAGGAAACTATCAGAAATGTGAAGAGAGAGCCTACAGAGTGGGAGAATATCTTTGCCAACCATACCTCAGATAGAGCGCTAATTTCCAGAATCTATAAAGAACTCAAAAAACTCTACACGAAGAATACAAATAATCCAATCAACAAATGGGCTAAGGAAATGAACAGACACTTCACAGAAGAAGATGTACAAGTAATCACCAGATATATGAAAAAATGTTCAACATCCCTAGTAATAAGGGAAATGCAAATCAAAACCACCCTAAGATTTCATCTCACCCCAATTAGAATGGCGATTATCAAGAATACAAGCAACAATAGGTGTTGGCGAGGATGTGGTGAAAAAGGAACACTCATACATTGCTGGTGGGGTTGCAAATTAGTGCAACCACTCTGGAAAGCAGTGTGGAGATTCCTCAGAAAGCTTGGAATGGAAACACCATTTGACCCAGCTATCCCACTCCTTGGCCTATACCCAAAGGACTTAAAATCAGCATACTACAGAGATACAGCCACATCAATGTTCATTGCTGCTCAATTCACCATAGCCAGATTGTGGAACCAACCTAGATGCCCTTCAGTTGATGAATGGATAAAGAAACTGTGGCATATTTATACAATGGAATATTACTCCGCAATGAAGAATGATAAAATTATGGCATTTGTAGGCAAATGGTCGAAATTGGAGAATATCATGCTAAGTGAGATAAGCCAATCTCAAAAAACTAAAGGACAAATGATCTCGCTGATAAGCGGATGAGGACATATAATGGGGGGTGGGAGGGGCTAGCATTAGGTTTAGGGTTAGGTTTAGAGTTAGGCTAAGGAGAGCAGTAAGAATGAAGGAAAGAAGGACTGTGTAGAGGGAAAAGAGGGGTGGGAGGGGTGGGAGGGGTGGGAGGGGTGGGGGGGAGGGGAAAAATAATAAACACCATTACCCTATGTAAACGTAAAAAAAATAAATAAATAAATAAAAAAAAAAAGAAAAAGAAAAAGAAAAAAAAAAAAAAAGGAAAGGAGAAGAATGTTTGTATGCCTCCAGTTAAGAATTTTTAGTTGAAAACACTTTATTGAGCCTTATGGGAAAAAAAAGTCTATAAATTTAACAAGATAGGTTACCTAGTTGACTAATCAGAAATATATGAGAATTTGGCATGCTTTTTAGCTACTGCATTACTTATTTTTTGAGAAGCAGTAACATATAGGTTGATTTATAATATCTTATTCTGAGATTATGGGCTGTATCATGAAGCTGGAGTACCATTTTTGGTCCCAGTGTCCACCTTATTTTATCTCTGTTAAGGAGAATACTTGGTGATCTATTCATTCCATAAGTTGAGAGCACTGCCAACTTCTATGTTGCAGTATTTAATTCATATTAATCTATTTCTACCAAAGCAACCACCAACAAATTGGGTATGTTAACTTCCATCATTAAAATTAATAATTGACTTTTTAAAAGACCAGGTGTTTATTTCAAAGAGTAGAGAGTAGGAAAAGTGACCTTAAGATAAAGATCTGAATAGGTCAGTCATGAGTTGATTCTTCCCTTCTCCCTTGATGTCCACATTTATTTTGTACTTCTACGGAATTATGGTGAGGATCCCTAAGCTCCATTTATGATTAAAACTAGTAGCAATAAATCCAGGAAAGTTATTGGTCTGCTATATTTATCTCCTTCATGCAAGCAAATCCTGTTAGAAATTAAAACTATAATCAAAGATAATTTATAAAATGACTAGAAATTTTTTAAGATTAAAAAATTTTTGAACATTATAATTTTGATAAAATATTTATAAAATGCTTTAATTCTTGCCCACCAGAAGACTGTCATCAGCATTTCTAATGTATTTATAACTGCAGTGTTGAAGAACTGCTTCTAAAGCACAGAAGCAGCTTATTATAAATCCCAATTAAAAATTATTCTGCTTCACATTCAGAAATTAAAACAGTGAAATTCTGTGTTTTGCTCAGAAGCATGCATTCAAAATCTGACATTATTTTGTTAATGATTTTGAGTCTGAAACCATTTAATGCCATGTTTATTAATCTTGGTGTTCTTTCACTTTCCTGTTAGGCCAAAGATATGAATGTGCACACAGCAACTTCCAGCAGGAAGGGTGAGGAAAAGTTCTGATATGTACAAATGATTCCAGCTACCATCTTGTTATACTATATTTCAAGTTTAAACAAAGTATTTTGAGATGGTAAATGGTATTTTATATCTTAGATGAAATAGGTAGATTATTAATTTCCATTTCCCTTCAAGAAAATTAATTGCTTAATGCATGAGCAAAGGGGAGCTTTCCAGTTCTTTAAAATATATTTTAGCAAATGCTGCTTTTTCAGTTTTGCTTGCTCATGTTTTATTTATTTTGGGGTATGGCAATTTAAAAAGAAAAAACAACTTATATCCATCTATTAGTGTCTGTGATTCAAGTGCTTAAAAATTCCAAGAGTATGTCTATGTGTCTTCTCTGTTTGGCCTCATTTTGGTATACTTGTAGACTTTATTTTGTTGTCTTTCTCTTAATTCTGTTAATTTATTCTCATGGCAGAGAAAACATGCCCATTCTTTTACATATTGTACTTCATATTTTCATCCAGTTCACACTCTTAACTGCTTTGGATTCATATATTTGTTTTTGTTAGTGGAATTGCTGCAGTTTACGTGCCATGGTGGTGCTCAAGTATAACATAGATGGAAACAATTACTTCTCCAGTAGAATTTAATTAGTTTTCTTTTTGTGTTAATCTTTAAGAACTAGGTTGTACTGTCAGGAATATCTTCCTTTACATTTTTAAATTGTGTGTACTACTAACAAGTCAGTTAAACTTAATTTCAGTAAATTTTAGTGTTAAGAAAGTCAAGTTTTAGTAAAAGTTATCCTATTGCTTTGCATATATGTTACTGAAAAAAACTTAACCAAGATTAAAATTACTTTATACCTCTGTGTCAGCAAATGGATTTCCTAATGGCAGATTACTTCATTTATATTTTATGCTCTAATCAAAATGTTTCAGACTTTACTTTGATGGAAATCTAAAAAAAATTTGTTTTATAATCACTCTAGTGCTCATTGCCTGTGTAACATTTTAAACCATAGTGTGTGTGTGTGTGTGTGTGTGTATGTATATATATATGTATATATATATATGTGTGTGTGTGTATATATATATAATATATATATAGTATTGATGGCTCATTTAAGCATCTACTTTCTGATCAAAAGCATTTATATTTTTCTTCTCCACATTTAATATTCTTCACCATCTGATTTCTTAAAACTTCTAATACAACTTATAGTACATATTACAATATGTGCTTAAATTTCCTACAATTTCAATTTATGATGTACTGCACAAAAATATTTAACATGCTTGAGAAATAATTTGATTCTTTTAATTTATTTGCACGTTCTAAATGGCTCCCATCCTTTGCTTGTCTATGACTTTCTGCTTATGTTTAGAAGAATTATAGATTGTATTTAGAAACTTCTAGTTTTGTGTAATAAGAACATGGCAATACATGCTATTTAAATCAATTGCTATATTGAATTTATATACTCTCATTAACAGTCCACAACCCAACACCATCTTTTATCGAAAAGAAACAGTTTAACCTAATGAAATATAACAAGATACTTTTTTAAATTCTCATTTTCTTTGCTTAGGTTTAGTTTAGCTATACATGGTATAGGGTATTATGGAAAATAAGGCTTTATGACATTTAATTTAATAGTAAAATACTTATGTTTTACTATTTTTAAATGTAAACCATAGGATCCACATGTACATATTCTTTTTCACAATAACATCCTTTAATACTTCATAACTTTAAAAATAATTATGTTCAAATATAGTCCACTTATCATTTGTATCTTTATGGAAATTACAAAGTGAAAATATTGGCATTTAGTTAGAAAAATTACTAAATTTCTTTACCTGGAAAAATGATGCTTGTTCCATAATGTCTGCAATTTTGTAAAATAACTTTTGTTCCTTTGGCAGACAACATGCATTCTTGTAAAAGCATGTTTTCAGGGTGGAAAACCTGTTTGAGCTTAATTCTTCTTTGATCCTAAACTATTCTAAATTTTGGTAGCTAGACCTTTAACTTTTTACCTTTGAATATGGTGCTTATTACCCTAAACAAACATCTTTTGGAGGAGTGGGAGAGAAGTGGGGTATAACATAAACTTCCCTGCTTCAGGTACCTTTAAATGCATGTAAATCAAATTTTTAGTAGTACATTAAGAACAGCTAACCTCCATTAAATCATAAAAATTGAACTCTCCAGCCCTGTATAGTCTTTAGTTGGGGTATGAGTATTTGATTCATCTCACCCTTATCATTGCCTACATGGACCATATCTTTTATTAATACAATTTTACTAACTTTTCTATTTTCAACTCTGATTTGATGATCCATGACTTTTATTTTATTGCTTAACAATGTTTGTATCCTTTATTCAGCAATTTTGTATCAGTCAAGATTTTTCTCAGGTAACAGTTTTATTATTATTATTTTAGTTGGCAAAAGAGGTAGGATTACATAAAAGAAAAATCTAAAAGTATGAAAGGAGACTTTAAAACTTTTTGATTCCTCAGATACTATCTTACATATATGTAATCTGAACAAATTGAAAGATTTGTTTTTGTTAGCTATTAATTTTCTACTTTTGTAGAAGATGATGCCACTGAACTCACATGTTTGTTGGCTTTGCTTTGTTATATTGAAAGTGATTATATTATGTTTTACTACATAAAAGTGGTGAAATCTTATTGGTATATAAGTTATACCTGAAATATGAATATTATTGATTTTCACATTCAGAAAAAGAACATACATGCATTTTCTTTTATTTTTAATCATAGTTTCTTCCAAAATTAGTTCACAAATTTTAAGTTTTCCTCCAAAGAGGAAAGCCAGATATTCTGCACTAGTGGTTTGGACTGGAAGTTTTATATTTCATTCATTTACATATGCTTTTCACTCTCTAAAATTGTGTACTACAAATTAAACATGCTGTTGAAACTCTAGAAGATATTTTTAATCATTAGAATTTTTACTAATGCATTGCAATGTTAGAATGATCTTTTTTCTTGAAGTTTCATCTTCAAGCAAAACTTTTCTCTTTATTTAAAAACCCTGATTTTTTTGTGTGTATGTGTATGTTCTAGAAGTTTTGTAAAAGTTTAAAAGAAACCTCAGAATTTTAAGAACCAATTTTATTGTTTTGAAATATTTTAAGTGTTTAGCCCTGAATAAACTAAACTATAATTTATTACTTTTAATTTTTATTTCAAAGCACATACTGATAATAAATGCCATTTTAAAAGAAAAAATCAATTGTTGGCAAGAGATGTTTAATAAGAAAACTAATTTAAATTATGCTCTGTGCTTTCATGTCACTTAAATCAATATATAAGTGATGGTTTAACTTTTGTCATGTGAATATTGCCTGTGATATTTAAGTAGTACCCACTAATTTCTATTTAAATCTTACATTGTTATTATTGCACATATTTATTGTATTTTTTAATGTGTCAACTTTTCTCTTTATAGATTAGTATTCAAAGTAACCATCTTATATCAATTCAAACTACCATCTGGTTTCTAAACTTGTTATGTGAACATTCTTTTTCATTGACTTCCACTATCAGTGTTTTATGATGAATTATACCTGAGTTGTGCATTTCCTTTTCCTTTTATTCACTTCTATATACAGGCTGGCTTAGAGGGAGCACCAGTCCATACTGTATTAGCTGTAAAGAATATGAATCTTCCTGAGATTCCCAAGAAATATTAACATCGGTGACATCAGTATAAAAGTACCAAACCTGCCCTCTTTTAAATAAAACACTAAAAAGACCACTCCCAGGTAAAATCCAGGGGGAAAGTCATTGAAGTTTACCATGTAGTTGTTTACCAAAAATAGAGGAAGAGAGTCTGAACTTTTGCTCTTGGATTTAAGTCAAGATACTGTACAGAAATTGTGTAAAATTAGCATGGAAGTTCAGTGTTGCTTTTCTTGATCATTGGTTTTAAAGAAATCGAGTAGTTCAGTGTTATCTTTTTTCCTGTTTAAAACTGCATTCCTATGCCCACATAAGGCATGCCTCTGTGTATTGGCTATTTCAGTATTTTGAAAAGTAAGATATTTCTTTAATCTTTAGTATGACCTAAAATGTTGGTGTTTTGTATGGATCATCCTGAAGCATTCCTTAAATCTTTCTATTTGTCACAATTGTTATTTAAAGACCCAGGTGTGTATTGCATGAAAACATTATGACTTTTTACTCTTAATTTAAATTGATTCCAAGATAACTGAACTTTCCAAAGCACCTGTTTTCCTAATAACTACTTTAGCAAAAATATTTCATGACCCTACAACTCAACAAAGTAAATAAAATTATGATTTTGTCACTGTTAAACAATTGTTAATGTTGATTTATTTAATGTATTATATTTTTAATATTCAGATGCTCAGTAAATTATTCTGAAATTTGTAATTTCACAAGTCAAAGTTAGTATATCTTACAGCATATTTACTGTGTAGGATAAGATCTACAGTCAGAGATGACAAATCTTTTTTTAAGATGTATATGAAGAAAACATAAAATCTTCTTTATATAAACAGATTTAAACCTTTCTTCTTACATTTTCTTGCCCAGATTGGAAATTATTTCAGCAAGTGCTGATTTGATTTTGAACAATTTGATTTTGAATAATTAGTTAAACTAATTATTTTAAGTCCTGAAGCTCAAATATTTAATTTCTCATAATTGGCTCATAATTTCTTATTTGGTCTTATCTTAGGAACTCTGTGTGTGTGTGTGTGTGTGTGTGTGTGTGTAAATTAAGGAATTAGATTGCATGATATTCAAGAGTTTGATGACAAACCCCAGGTCTGCAGGGTGAGTAGATAAGTGGAAGACCCAGGATTGCTGATAGTGCATTTACAGGCAGGCTCCAGACCCAGGAAGAACAAGTGTTTCTATTCACATGCTAAGTGAAGGGAAGGACAATGTTCTAGTTCAAAGCAGTGTGGCACAAGAAACGTTCTTTGTAAGGGATAAGGGGCCAGGCTTTTAGGTTTAGGCCTTCAACTGATGAGATGAGGCCACTCACAGTAGTCAGGGTGGACTACTTTATTCAGACTAAAAACTTAAATGTTAGTGTCCTCCAAAACCATATTTATAGGAGCACCCAGAATGATGTTGGACCAAATATCTGGGTACTTTATGACCAGTCAAGGTTACACATAAAATTAACCACCACTGTATGCTATCAGTTATCTAAGAAAAATGAATAAGAAGTATGTTTATATTTTTATAATGGAAGAAGAAACCATGCATGTTTTAATAGTCAGGAAACAGGGCAGAAAATTGGATAGAAGCTAAACTTCTCTGAGAGGGCCTTATTTTGGAATAATTTTAATATTTCATATAATTGCAAACAAAATTAAGTTTTGAGAAAATAATCCCCCCAAATTGAAAGCAAAGCAAATGAACTGAACCATTTTATGAGTTGGTTCCCAGAAGCGATTGCACAAGATTTTAAAATACTTGACTATATACTAGTGAAGAAAAAAATGAAATACCCTGCCTTCCCTGTCTTCTCCCCACCCCCAGAAAAAAGGTTTTAGTAATCAAAATGTTGATGGTATTTTTCTTCTGAGACTGTATGTGGGTCGTGGGGTGAGGATAAAGGAAAAAGTACATTGGTGTCTATAGTGGGTGCTATTGTGTACATCCATCAGGACTGAGGCATTCACACCCTCTGCTGCTGGCAGTGAGCACTCAGCTGATTTGCCATTTGAGAATTGTTATTAGCTGGAGATAGCTGCATCATCCAAAGTTGGGGCTCCTTTCCAAGGACTTCATTCATCCAAATTGCAAAACCTGAGACCCCTTGACTAAGACAGGGAAGGCCATCCCCACCCTCTTGCTACCCATGGATCAGTTGACCTTCATTGCAATTGAACTCTTCCCTCTGCCTTATCATTTCTTTAGACCCTCACAGGTTTTGGTCCCAAAGGAATACCACAGTAAATGTTGTGCACATTAATCTTCATCTCAAGTCAGTTTTTCCAGGATGCCCCTCAAAGCAGTTATTGCCCAGATGAGAAAACAAATTCTTTAAGTTTTTGAGGAAACTTAAAGAATTCTTTAAAATGAAATTTTGTAACTAAATCACCCTGCCAGGCTAGCTTGGAGAGTCCTATTGCTGGTTGCAGGTGCAGTGTGGATCACCACACATACTCTAGCAATGTGATTGTTGAATTTTCCACTGATGGTAAACTGGAATGGGATGCTGGGACTACTCTAGGGGACAATGCCTCAAGCATTTGAGAGGTCCAAAGGAGGAAGTAATTACAAATAATGTAGAATTGGATGGTTACTTCATTGAATCTGGGCAATCAGTGCATTCGAGAAATGCTAAGTGTGATTAATCACCAATTAAGGACCAGCGGGCCTTCTTGGCAGCATACAGACTCTCATCTGCAGTTGGAGCACAGAAAAGGTAGAGGAGCAGACCCAGGGCTTCTTTTTCTGCAGAACCTTGCCAAAATCAACCTCAAGAAAATAATAGCTTGTGTATATATATGCTTCAGTCCTGAGCATTCTGGATTAATGGGGAAGGTACATAAAGTTGGATAAGTTTATTTATATGTAAGCACTCTACAATAATAAAAATTTGACACTTTGGGAAGAACACTAACATTTAGGGTAGTGACTTGAGCCACTTATCTTGGCTCATCTAAGTGAAGTATAACCATAACTATCAAGGTAGAGAGGGAAAGAAAGGATCAAAAAACTCAGAGAGCATGTGTGCTAGAGTGAATATATTGCATGAGGCAATATTGCTCTTATTGCCAGAGCAATAAGGAGAGTGCTGTTTAAAGGTACACCAGCATTATTTAGCAGTTCAGTAGTAGCTGTAGTTTGAAGGTCAAGGCTGATGGTAGGAATTGTTACACAACTGAGTACCCTGATAGCAATGGGGAACAATGAGATATTTGAAATATTTGACATTGGGTTGTGGTACTCAACTTCCAAGAGCAAAGTGGGTAAGTTATCTTGAAAAACTGCAAGGCCAGTAGCAGTCAAAGATCATGATCTCTAGTGAGTTATAGAAATGTTTAATGTAATATGACTTTGGTAAATGCAATGTAGATGGTCAGCCAGTAAGGACACTATCCAATCAAAACAAATCAAGAATGGATGATCAGGAGACAGAGACGCTGCCACAATAAAAGGTCATGAACCCTTGCACAGTTCTCAGGCCCAGAACTAATCGAATTGGAGAAAGTTTGAAGCCCTAGGAGGAAAGACCCTGCGATACCACAGTAAGTCATAAGGTAATGATTTTACCAGTGCATCTCCTAAAGGATTTGACTCATGTAACTATACTGGGAAATGGAAAAATACCCAATATTTTGAATATTGGGCACAATTTCCAGGTCAGCATTGATCCTTAGGAACCAAGGGTTGTCATTCCCCTTGCCCCATCACAGTGTGGATTATGTGGAGGTGAGGTAATAAACCTAATCTATTGGTATTCCTCAACCAAGTCTAGTTAATAGTGAATCCATTGTGTCTTCAGATTCATCAGACCAATTAAATATCTTCAGGATGATTTTCCTTATTTCTGAATGTATGTAATTGGTATGGACTCAGTGTTTGGAAAATTCCTGTAGTGGTTTCTTAGTCTATGGGATTAAAGTTATAATAGAAAGGAAAATTAAGTGGAATCTTTGAAACTACCCCTGTACTCTTAGCCACAAGAGTAAGTAAATAGTACTATTGCTACTTGGGGAAAAGGGCAGAGAGTAATGCCTAAAGGATCTGTACATTAAAAACCCAAAGGACTCAGAATGGGTGGTCTTCATTATGTCTGCATTTAATTTATCAGTCTATTCCCTCCAGATGGATCCTGGAAGATAACTATACTACTATGAACTCCAAGCTACAGCCTCAATTACAGTCGTTATACCAAATATGGTATTTGTTAGAGCATCTTAATAAGGACTCCAATTGGTGTTCTGTGGCCACTGATCTGGTAAATGCCTTCTTTTTAATCCCCATTAGAAAGGGTCAGAAAGTTTACATTCTTCCTGGATACACAAGAGTGTACACAGTGATTGGTATGCCTTTTCAGATTCTGGAGGTGGCATATTTCATATAACTCATTTATCCAAACAGCTTCCACCTTGAGTGAGGTCCACAGTGGGGTGCTTCCTCTCCCATTGTTGCCCTTGGACATCAGAATGCAGATTTATCAGTCTTTGGACTCTGGGACTTAACACCAGTAACTTTACATCAAGTCTTTTGACTTCTCTGGTTCTGAGACTTTCAGTCTTAAACTAAGATGCACTACCAATGTCCTGTGGTTTCCAGATTGCAGATGGCCATTAGGGAACTTCTCTACCTTCTTTGATTGTGAGTCAGTCTAACAAATGAACATATTCTATTCATTCTCTTTCTCTGGATAACCCTAATACAGTATGAAAATAGAAGTGGCCCAAGGCAAGACTATATGCATAATCACAGACAATGGTTAATATCTTGACTATTTAGTCAAAAGAATCAGAAAGTTCAGAAACAAGGACATTTAGGAAAGAGGCATGCAGAGGACCTATGAGATTAGCATGGAAATATGAAGAACTTGAATCTGAAAAATTTTTAGTCATATGTTATCAATTCTATCACAGAGATTCTATCACAGAATAGGGCACTTACAATTGAATAGGCAAAATGACTTAGTGAAGTATCACTCCATCTCTGTTACTGGCCATTAGTGCTGGCACAGTGGGAACTTGGAGTAGCCATGGAATCAGGGATGAAGGCTAAACATGAGCTTAATAGCAAAGGATCCTACTCATTAAGACTAAACTAGCTACTGCTTCTGTCAATACCCCATCTACCAGATACAGACCAAGGTTAAAACCTCTGGCACTGTGAAGACAAGCAGTCATTTTGATTTCATTTCTTTTCATCTTGGAAAGGAAATTAAATTAAGCCTGACTGGAACCAATACTTATTCTGGGTACAAGTTTATCCTTCCTAGATGTGTGGCTTCTGCCAACATCCCTATCAAAGGACTTTAAAATGTTTGGTTGACCTACCTAGGTATTGTAGTCAATTTTTTCACCACTGTGACCAAAAAGACCTGACAAGAACATTCTGAGGAATAACAGTTTATTTGGGGGCTCATGGTTTCAGAGGTCTCCATCTACAGATGGCCAACTTCATTCCTCAGGGCCTGAGATGAGACAGGACATCATGGCAGAAACATGTGGCAGAGGAAAGCAGCTGGGGACAGGACACTAGGAAGCAGAGAGACAGACTGCAAACTAGGGGCAAAATATATACCCCAAAGGTATGCCCTCAATGCCTGCCTCCTCCAGCCACACTCTACCTGCCTTCAGTTATCACCCACTTAATCCCTATCAGAATCAAAGTTTGCAGTGAAACAATTTGTTGGTAAATTGTTTTACAATAGCTTTTTTTCTTTGTTTAATCCACTTCTGTGAAGTGAAATGAGTAAAATAATTAAAAGCAAAGCTAAGTCATTTTGCCTATTCAATGAAAGTTCCTTATTATGTAATAGAATCTAATTGATAACATATGACTAAAAATTTTTCAAATACAATAAGCTCTTCATATTTTCATGCTAATTCCATAGGTTCATCTGCATGCCTCTTCCCTAAATGTCCTTGTTTCTGATCTTTCTGATCCTTTTGACTAAATAGTCAAGATATTAACCATTGTCTGTGATTCTGCATATAGTCTTGCCTTGGGCCACTTCTATTTTCATACTGTATTAGGGTTCTCCAGAGCCATTCATATATTATCTCATATGGCAGGTGAACAAGAGAACAGGAGAAGAAATGGATGTCCTATTGAAGGAAGAAAAGATTTGGCTTTTAGGAGTGTGAAGTTGCAGAGAGGAAGTAGTGGGTGTAATATTTGAAAAGTAAACCAGACCTTAAAAACTAGGCTAAGAAATTCTAATATTATTCCCTGGAAGCTTTTAAATGCATTGACAGTCTCCTGTGTTGATGCATGCACATTCAACCACTGTTTGAATTATCTGGCTTTGCCAATTTGGAAAATGGTTCAGGAAAGAAACACTTAAGAAATCATCAAGTGTTCCAGTTAAACATAATTGAATAAAGTATTTTTTTTACTCAACTGTTCTCAAAACTCACTGAAAAATCTAATAAGGGACAGTAACAAAAGATCACACCCAAAATATAACCAAATAACCATTCCATATTCAATAAAATAAAATATAACCAAATAAAACCCCAAATGTAACCAATCATTCCATCTTGAATAAAATTTAAAAAATGGTTTCAAGTTCAGACCACAAATTCTGAACATGCTTGAAAATAGTGTGAAATCAAAGTGAAGAAGAAAAGTGAAAGTTAAACCTGCCTTCTAAGATCTTTAATTAGAAACATTTCCCTGAAAGGAAACTTTTACATTGTAGACAAATTGATTAAAGAGAAATAAAACCTTAGTGTGGTCAACCTAAGAATGTAGATGACCCAGGAAAGAAGGGTATGTACCTAGAGACAGTTCCCTAACCGCAGAACAGCAGGGAAGTGGGGTTGAAGGAGGGTTTTGTTTGTGTGTCACCCCATGCACTTCAGTCCTCCTACTCTGGGAAGACTGCATGTGTTCAGAGACTCACTACTTCAGATACTTTCAGTACAGAAAGCCTTGGACTTAAAGCCTTGACTGCCATATTGCCTCTTGAATGCTACTAAACTAGATATGCTTCCAGAACAAAAGAAATAAGAGATGTGATCACTGGCACCATTAATCTGAAACAAAGCTGAGGGCTTTGTTCACTCCACCCAATTTAACCCTGTTTTTTTTTTAACCCCATTTAATAGTAAGTAATGACTGTGACAAGCCATCCTTATCTTAGCAGAATCAGACAGTTCCCTGTCTAGTTCCCCTAAGAGAATGGCTCCCATAACACCACCCTATCCTGTTCATCACAGAAGCTCCTCCCAGTCTTGACCCCCTTCACCTCTGTGCCTATAAATAAAAGAGAGTTGGGCTACTACATGTTGTTGTTGTTAGAGACCAGAGCTGGGATGGCCAGACCCATAACACCCCATTTCATTTAAAAAGAGTATTGGCTCTTCTATGTTTATTGAGCAGATAAGTTTTTTGGTAATAGATTAAAAAACAGTCAACATCATCCTCCGGCAGTTAACCCTTTTCTCATCCATGTGGGATGTTGCTGAGGTACCCCTACAGATGATTATTAAGAAATACCATGTTACATAAGTACATAGATAATACACAAAAGTGGGTGAGAGGGGAAGAAAACAAAATCCACTCAAAGACAAGCAGAAATTAATCAAAGAACTGTATATTTTCAAATAAACATAAATGTTACATGGGATAATTTCCCTATAAAGATAAGTCAAAAGGTATAGACAGTAATATTTAAGGAATATAAGAAAAAAGACCTTCAAAACTCGAAAGAGAAATGAAAGCAAAAAATGAGTGTACTTCGCAAGAGACAAAAAGGAAGGGAGACAGAGAGGGAGGAAGGAAAGAAGGAAAGAGAAAAATGAGTAAAAAAACCCATAAGGTCCTGGGGGCAACTCAATATATGAACTGATGTAGTCACTGAATTCCAAAATAAGCAACATGGTTAGGAAAAGTCACTTGTGTAGAAGAGGGGAAAATCTAGTTGTCTCCTTTTATAGATATGTGTATATATACCAATTAGAATACACACATATATTTCTTTACTCCATTGGTTGAAAGGGTCTAAATATAGGACAAGGAAAGAAGTACCATACCTAAAGGCAATGAGGACATCCACTCAGATCTTAGGTTCTATACACATTGTTCTTTTTTGTTGGTGGTGGTGGTGGCAGTGGTACCAGGGATTGAACCCAGGGGTGCTTAACCACTGAACTACATCCCCAGAACTTTTTGCATTTTATTTAGACAGGATCTCACTGAGTTGTTCAGGGTCTTGCTAAATTGCTGAGTCGGGTTTTGAATTCATGATCCTCCTGCCTCAGCCTCCCAAGTTGCTAGTATTACAGGCATATGAAACTGCACCCAGCCATATCTTGGATTCTAAATATAAATAATCATTAAAGGGGAATAGGGATCCTTGGAAATGCACAGCAGAAGTCACTCCTCACAGAAGTGAGCTGGACCCAGCCCTGGCCCTGGCCAGCCTTGCAGCAGTGGGCTGGTTATTTTATCTAACCTAGCCTCAGTTTCCTCATCAGTAAGATCCTACCTATTTATAAGGATGTCATGAAGATAAATTGAATGGTGGCACAGTAGTTATGCAATAATTGTTTCTTTTTTTCTATAGAGAAGACAGAGAGATTGTAATCTCCTATTAACAAACTTTGACCTGCAATTCATTTCTCAATGGTTCTGCCAGATGGACCACAGTAACAGACTTCCACTAATGCCCCAATCAGCATGGAACACTGACTTAATTCAAGCACCTAGGGACCAAAGACTAGAAAAGAGCTTAGAATAGTATAGCTCCTGTCACTTGGATCTGCCTAGAGGATTTTTTTGTTGTTGCTTTTTGGTTTTTTTTTTTTTTTTCTGCCTAGAAGTTAATGGGCAATTTGGCAGCAAGGATAAGAACCTCATAAATGGCATTAACATAAGCCTGTCCTGAGGCATGGCCTGGGAAATGATGGATTCATCCAGCCAAGGATGATTTGGGGTGTTACTCTTAGAAAAAGGTGTACCATTAACAGTTGCAAATTTGGGAGAAAAAGTCAAAGAACAAATTGAAATCAATAAGGGACTTGTTGCTAGTAGACAATTCCAAGTTAAGGGAAATGCTTAGAGGAAATGCTGGAATTTTGAGCTCTACCCCTGATGTGCAGTCCTGCTCCTGTTTCCAAGCCTGTGAATGGTTAAGTAAGGGCTAAATCTAAAGAGCAGTCACTGGTATGGCCCTAAGTAAATGCCAGCCACATGGATCTAGAGACTTGGGGTTCTAGCTGTGGATAGTAGCAGCAGGAGTTCTTGGGAGTGTGGGAGGGAGCTCTACCAGTGAGGTGACCAGCAGGACAGACAAGGCCAGGAAGCATCCTGCAAGAGGGAGGTGCCTCTTTCAGTTTCTTGGTCAAGTGCTCCTTGAAGGCTCCCATCATCTGCTTGTGAAAGCCTTCTTTGGGCCAGGTCTTCCTCTTCACTAAGCTCATTTATCAGCAAGACTTTCACTTCCTGGTGCAACAGGCTCATCATTCCCACCTGAGGTCTTGTATCCACCCAAATGAGCTCCACAGTTCTGTGCTATGACCCTGGTATTGAAGAAGAACTGAATTCTGAATTAAGCCAGGGAGCCTGTGTCCTGCAGATGACAAGGGCTAGAAGAGGAGATTCAGGGGTTGTTTGCAAAGAGCAGTCCAGTGTACCCAAGAGGACAAAAGATCATGCAGCCTGTGCTTGCTGGGCGGTGAGCAACCTGCTGATCCCCATAAAAATCACAGCTCCCAGAACTGTGAGATGTTCTCCTGACTGGATCTTAAAATAAACTGACCTAGAAAAGGTAAACAATTTACTGAGAATCCCTGGCCAGTGAGAAGCAGATGCCTATGCCACAGACTCCATCCCCTTCTCCACAAAGTGCTTCTAGCATGAGAACCACAAGGTGAGCTGCTGTATGTACTACCCCCTGTGTATGCATCTGAAGGCAGCTACTGAGGTCATTATACAGACAGCAGGTCAAATGGATCTACTTGTTCTTCTTATCATTCCCAACCTAGGAGACAGAGCCCCAAGGTGAGGCAAGGTTTCAGGGTGGCAGTCGACCTGCCAGTCCCTTCTGGTAAGACAGTCAGGGACCAGAAGGGTAGACAAAATGACAGGGTCAGGGTCTCTAGACATGATCCCCACCAGTAATTATTCCCCCCTCCCATCCCAATTCTTTCCTCCAGACTCACTGGGACAGGATAAATCTCACATCTACCCTGTCCACACTAGTTTTACCCAAGCTGCTGGCAATGCCTCCTATACTCTTGCTCTGCAAACCTGCTTAACCTTCCTCACTGTCAAGGACAAAAGGAAGAAGCCCAGTTCATCAGCTTGTCCCCTTAACAGTTGGCTGGAAAATTTCTAAGCCATGTAGATTTATATGTCAGTGGGTAGAACTGTTCACCATATAAGCACATGGGTCCTCTCTTCCTTGCAATATGCTCATCTTTTCTTTCTCCTCTCTGGTTGTGGCCTACCTTGCTCCCTCTCTGCTTTAGAGACTTAAAAGGAGACTGAAATTTGGCTTCAGTTTCTGAGAAGTTGAAAGTAGCACCCGTGGCTCAGGTGCTGGAAAACCAGTTCTGGGTTCCGGAAGGTAAAACTCCCATAGCCCACAAACAGTGACTCCAGCTTCCAGGGAACTGAATGAAATTTCTGTAGTTGGGTCACCAAAACCTGCTTCATGCTTGAGGACACTCAGCTCTTCAGCAGCTATGCAGGAATGCCTGACCCTGGTTCTCATTTCTGGGGAGTTGACATAAACTCCCACAACCCACTGGCAGCAATTTCCAGTAGCTCTACTGCTGTGATTCCAGAATCTGAGAAATTGAGAGAATTCCTGTAACTGAACCACTGGATCAGGAGTACTTGATAGGAACCCATATATACTGTAACCTGTCTTTGTGGTCTTTTCCTTGCTCTTGGAACATGCCATTCAGGCTCTTTCCTCCTATGGGCTCATCCATTTTTATCTCATAAGCTTTCTTTTCTGCATATATAGGTTGATATTTGGTTTGTCTGGCATCTTTAATTTAGCATTTCTTGTAAACAGTTTCTGAATATACCTTAGGCTACAATAGAGGCTGTTAGCAACTGTGCACCTCTCTCTCTCTTTTTTTCCCTCTCTCTCTGCTACATTTGCTCACACCTGCCCCTTTACACAATCCTGAGAGAGGTTCATAATGAGCCCACCCATGCCACACCAGCCAGCAGAAGGAATGATTCCTGGCAGTGACGTTTATGACAAATCCAAACACTCAATATGATATTTTATCCAAAGTTGATGAGGGATGCCAAGAAGCTCCAACACCTTCTTTATCAGGAGGATGAAAGATGACCCTTTTGAGATTAGTTAATTACAGTCCTGCAGATTCGATGAAATGGGTTAAATGAGATTCTGATATCTCATTCAAATCCATGGGGCATCCCAGACCACTGGCTTTCCAAGAGGAACTGCACAGAAATGACTCTGAACCAAATATATGGGACCTCACACAAGTCTCTTGTTTGCAAATTTCTGTCCCTTCAACTATAAGGTGGGGAACAAAGCCAATCATTTAAAAGTCACATACACTGAGTATGGTGGACTTGCACTGCAGGCCAGGCCTCTTCCCCATCAGCAAGCTCTTGGCCATCACTTGACAAGATCCTACATCTTGCTGGCTATTTCTTCATCTTTTCCATGCAAAGAGGGAGGGAGAGAGGTTTAGATGAACCTTCAAACATCCTTCACAGTTCCAGGATATGACACTGGGATGCCTCTGTCAGCACTGCCAACTGGCCTGTACCCCACTGAAACTTCCCTAACTCTCAACCTCCGAGGCTCCAGCAACACCTTCCTACCACTTATGAATATTCAATAAACAACTGCTGTGTACCAAGGGTATGTGAGGAACAGGGATGTAATGGTGAACAAAATGATACTCCTCTCCTGAGACTTATGGCCAGGTAAGTAACACACTTATCTGGAGCCGAGAAGCCTGAGATCCATAGAATACCTCCCCTCTGTGGAGCCTTCTCCTGCAGTCCATCTCACCACTCATGGTAACCTTCAGTGGACTCTGCTGCCACACAATAAAATTTTCCAATATAACAAATTTTGAGGCTGAGAATTATGCCTTTATTCTTCACCATTCTCCATCCTAGAATACACAGGGGACTTCAGAACATCCACCCAGATCCCAAATGTGTTGGGAGCTGGGTTTCCTACTCCACATAAAGAGGAGGGGACTGAGGAGTTGCTGAGAGTTCAGAGGCACAGACAACAAAATAAGTTGTGGTCTCTATTTTTCAAGCTTTTTATCCAGTGAGTCACACCTACTCGTCCCACAAATAGTTCCAAAGAATCAACTCTCAGTATACCCTCACATAGTGACTCCATGGGAATCAGATGAGCAATTTCATCCCCTCCTGTCATATGATTGGTGCATAGACTAAGCACAGACAAGTGGGACCTCTTTGACCCCTAGTTACAGCCTACAAAACTTCTGGTGAAGTTCTAGCCTGAGTTAGATTATTCCCAATTCTACCCATGTCCCAGACAGGTCAGGAGGGCTCAGGACTGATTCTCTTCTCCCCAGAATGTGCCCTGTAGCACCACTTCCTCTCACAATTGTATGCTCTGTACCCTTGGAGAGTGTCCCCTGCTGTAAGCACAGGGTCCCCATCTCAGGCAACTTTCTTACCACCCATCCCCACCCCTGTTCTAAATCTTTCAAACAAGGAGAACAACTGATCTTGGACTCATGAAATCTGTCATGTGTGCATAAAGACAGCAAAGCATAATGGGCCCCAGGAGGGTCAGAGGCTGGCATTCCTCACCTGCTGCTACTGCCATTGTTTTACCTACAGCCTCAGTTTCCAGCCCACTGAAGTTCATCTGCAAGCTCTGGGCTAGCCTAACCCAACATGACATCTGCCACTTCTCAGGGTCTCACTCAGCTTCCAGTTACAGTCGTTCAGTTTCTGCCACATTGACTATCCCATCCTGTCCTGAATCTGATGTTAGCCAAGCAGGAGTGGGAAGAAAATGAGGATCTGTAACCGGCAAAGGCACCCCTTGCTCTTTGATAGTGTAATTGCACATACCCCAGATTCATCAGCTTCAAAGATAGTTCAGTTATCCATCTTCAATCAAAATGTTCAAAATGTAAAACTAAAAAATGGATGAAATGGAAATTCAGTGTTTTGGTTTGGATACAAGGTGTCCCCCCAAAAGCTCATATGTGAAATTATGCAACAAGGTTTAGAGGGGAAGTGGTGGGGTTGTGAGAGTCTTAACCCAAGCAGTGAATTCATCCCCTTATAAGGATTAACTGAGTGGAAACGAAAGTGGTAGGGTGTGGCTGGAGGAGGTGGTAATAGGGGGAGTAACTTTGGGGTATATATTTTATATCTGGCAAGTGGAGACCTCTATCTCTCTGCTTTCTGAACATCATGTGAGCAGTTTCCTTCTGTCATACTCTTCTGCCATGATAATCAGCCTCACTTTGAGCCCTGAGGAATGGAGTCAACCTTCTATGGACTAAGACCTCTGAGCACAGGAGTCAAAAATTGACAACTATTGTGCTGGTTTACCCTTGATTTGTTAGTGTATGATGGAGCCCGCCTTTGAAATTCCACAGCATGCTTCAGAAGACATTGAACTTCTGTTAGATGGAAATGAAGAGGACTGTGAAAGGGACAGAGAAATCACTAGACAGCAAGGTGAAAAGGTAAGAGAATGAGGATCCACAGAGAAGCCATGTTTCCTGCATCATGCATCTTACTGTCTTTTCATAAATTGCATCCCCTTTCACCATTTGTGAGTGTCACCTGGGCCCCAGGCAGGACTGGCAATGAACAGGGCTAACAGATTTTAGAAAGTACTTTGGTAATAGACTTAAGAACCCACATGCTCTTGGTCTTTGACTTAATATTCCCAAGATTCTGTCTTAAAGAAATGATTTGAAAAGTAGGCTATACTTAAAATGGCATCAAATGAAAAGGCCTAAAGTTCAAAAAAATGCATTAAGAATGAAAAAAAAACACAGTTTTTTAAAAAAGAAATAAAACCCTATGCTTTGGAAGACAAAGGAAGGTGTTCAAGAAAGAATATTTAGTGAAGTAAGGAGAATGTAAAACTAAATGGATTGACTCCAGAATTTTAAGTTTATCTTTGTGCTTTTCTTGATTTTCTAAATTTTATTAATGAAGTATCATTAATTTATAATCAGGAAAGAAAACTCAAGTCCCATTTGTAAAATTTCTAAAATATATGTAGGCACAGAGAATCTCTCTCTTTTAAAAGGTTAAATATTTAGTAACTCATTTGAATTTCTGTTTTTCTAAAATTATTTGAAACAGACTTCATCAAAAGACATCTGAATTATGTGGCCTTGGCAAATTGCTTGGCCAAGCAAGGTGTCAGTGCTTACATATTATGAAAGACTTTCCTCCCAAAATATTTACTAGTTTTAATTGTAAACAAATGGGATACATGTTGTTTCCTGTTTGTACATGGCGTAAAGGCATACCATTTGTGTAATCATAAGTTTACATAGGGTAATGTTGTTTGATTCATTCTGTTATTTTTTTCCCTTCGCCACCACCCCTCCCACCCCTATTTTCCCTCTATACAGTCCTTCCTTCCTCCATTCTTGCCCCCCTCCCTAACCCTAACTCTAACCCTAACACTAACCCCTCCCAACCCCCATTATGTGTCATCGTCCACTTATTAGTGATATCATTCTTCCTTTGGTTTTTTGAGATTGGCTTATCTCACTTAGCATGATATTCTCCAGTTTCATCCATTTGCCTGCAAATGCCATAATTTTATCATTCTTTATGGCGGAGTAATATTCCATTGTATAAATATACCACAGTTTCCTTATCCATTCATCAATTGAAGGACATCTAGGTTGGTTCCACAATCTGGCTATTGTGAACTGAGCAGCTATGAACATTGATGTGGCTGTATCTCTGTAATATGCTGATTTTAAGTCCTTTGGGTATAGGCCAAGGAGTGGTATAGCTGGGTCAAATGGTGGTTCCATTCCAAGTTTTCTAAGGAGTCTCCACACTGCTTTCCAGAGTGGCTGCACTAATTTGCAGCCCCACCAGCAATGTATGAGTGTACTTTTCTCCCTACATCCTCGCCAACACCTGTTGTTGCTTGTATTCTTGATAACTGCCATTCTAATTGGGGTGAGATGGAATCTTAGGGTGGTTTTGATTTGCATTTCTCTTATTACTAGAGATGTTGAACACTTTTCCATATGTTTGTTGATTGCTTGTAGATCTTCTGTGAAGTGTCTATTCATTTCCTTAGTCCATTTGTCGATTGGATTATTTGCATTCTTGGTGTAGAGTTTTATGAGTTCTTTATAGATTCTGGAGATTAATGCTCTATCTGAAGTATGATTGGCAAAGATTTTCTCCCACTCTGTAGGCTCTTTCTTCACATTGCTGATAGTTTCCTTTGCTGAGAAAAGATAGCCTCTTCAACAAATGATGCTGGGAGAATTGGAAATCCATATGCAACAGAATGAAACTAAACCCATATCTCTCACCATGCATGAAACTAAACTCAAAATGGATTAAGGATCTCGGAATTCGACCAGAGACCTTGCATCTTATAGAAGAATAAGTAGGTCCAGAGCTTCAACATGTCGGCTTAGGACCAGACTTCCTCAACAGAACTCCCATATCACAAGAAATAAAAGCAAGAATTAATATATTTTATTAATGTAACAAATACTTAAGAAGACAATGCTCAAATGAGAAGGGAGGAGAAGTGAGTGAGGGAGATATCTATCTATCTATCTGTATCTATCTATTTATCTATCTATATATATATATGTATATATATAAAGGGAGAAATGTAGAGTGAGGAGAAGAGTGAGACTGAGGAGGAAATACAGAGAGGGACAAGGAAAGATGTAGAGAGGGAGAAAGGAAGAGGTTGATTTGTCATTTAGAATTTCTGAATTCACTGGCTATATGCAAACCAATATGGTCAGTCATCCAGTCCTCCTGAGTCCTCTGAAGGATTTTGTCTCCATTTCTCTGCTTCTGGCTATATGTGATTCTGATTAGGTTTGTGAATGGAAGGGAGTTTTCAGTGGGGAAGAAGAGTAAAATCAGAAAGTGATGTGAAAGGCAGGAGTCAGGTGGGAAGTGGGAGGGGACATGAAATAAGGGAATCCTTAGGGACTGCGAATTTGGGATAAGATGGAATGAAGGCTCTGGCAGTTGCCTTGAAGTTTGGGAGTTCAGGGATATGAATGGGTAAAAGGGTTTCTAGGAGATGTTCCTGCCATGTTTTGTAGTTTAAAGTTTTTCTTTGAGGGTTAGGCTTACGTTTCTTTTGGATGTGGCATTGTGCTGAGATAGGCACATTGGTAGATTGCAAACTTTGTAACAGATTCTTTGCATTCATGTCAAAACCCCTTGCAACATAAGTTTTGCAACTTCCTGGTCAAGAAATGAAGTCTGGGGGAGGCTGTGACAGGAGGATTAAAACTTCAAAGCCAGCCTCAGCAAAGGCAAGGTGCTAAGAAACTCAGTGAGACCCTGTCTCTAAATAAAATACAAAAAATAGGGCTGATTATGAGGCTAAGTGGTGAAGAACCCCTGAGTTCAATCCCTAGTGCCAAGAAAAAAAAGGAGATCTATGCATTTCTCCCTCTTGAATCTGAGTGTGGCCATGTGACTTGGTCAATGTGGTGTTGGTAAATGTGAATCAAGCAGAAGCTAGAGAAGTAAGTGGAAATTGGCACCTGCCTCTCACTGTTTCTCTACCATGAAGGATCCACATCAACCATGCTAGATGAGAGTGACATGACCTGGTTTCCCCATTGACTCTGCCACCTACCAGACATGAATGAGACCACTGACTGTTGATTGCAAATACACAAGCAAGTGTCCCTAACATCATATGAATAGAGACCAGCTGCCTCTGTGAGCTTAGCTCAAAACAGGAATTCATGGACTGATAAAGAAATACACTTTTTCTTTTGTATTGCGGTTTGAACCCAGAAGCACTTAACCACTTGGTCAATCCCCAGCCCTTAAATTTTATTTTGAGATAGGGACTCATTAAGTTGTTAGGGTCTCACTAAGATGCTGAGGCTGGTTTGAACTTGCATCCACCTGCCTCAGCCTCCTGAGCCAGTGGGATTACAGGCATGTACCTCTGATGGTGCCCAGCATGGTTGTTGTTTTAAGCTGCTAAATTCTGGGATTGTTAGTTATGCATCAAAAGCTAGGTGATAGAGGCAGGAAAGAGTTTGTTATTATGTGATGATGATGGGGCTGTGTTAATGCTCAACAAGTAGTAGCCTATAAAGTAGCAGCTGCAGCCAGTTCCCCAGAGAGCTAATGCTGGTGCATTTAGCAACATGAGTGCCCCTGGAGCTTGTGCTTTGCAACATGCCTGATGCAGGAATACCTGACACCACTCTGCCTCATGGCTTCCTGGGGCAGTGAATCCCCAAGTTCTCCTTGGTGATCCATCTCACTCAGAGAGTTTGGGTTAATGACATGTTCTTTCTTACATTTAGTCAAAGGCAGCAGCTTTGCTAGTGAGAATATATTTTATATTTAGAGAAATCTTGGGTCCAGGGGAAATGAGAGGTGAAGGAGAGAGACCAATAGTCCTTTGCACTCCTCTCTCCGCTTCCCCTGTACTTCTGCCTGAAGACATCTGCTAGGTTCTGAAATGGGACAGCCTGTTCCTGTGGGATGACCCAGTTACCTGGTTGGGGTGGTTCGCCTATCACCTATCCAAGGGTGTTAGGGAATCCGGGGGGCTGAGGAAGAAAGGACAAAGTCACAGCACAAGACAAGGAAGAGAACAGACATTGTGCTGGGTGTACAAGATGGGATGTATGTGGTAGGTATATGGGACAGTGTGACATACAATGTTGGGTGCAGAGGAGGGATGCCATTCTCTGTGAACCTGATTTTCTATGCTCAAGGGACAATTTGCACAAATTTTGGGTGGATTCAACTACTGTTCATGAAATCAAATCAAGAGGTTTATCATTCATTCATTCTTTCATCAAGTATTTTCCAAATAGTCTTGGGATACAGTGACTACAATATGAAGAGTATGTGAATTCATGGAGCTTCTCTTCAGAGGGGAAAATACCAAGTGAACAATTGGTTACATAACATATTTTGGATGCATGAAGATGGTGAGATGTGATGTCTTGAGATACAGTGGTCAGCAAAGGCCTTGCTGAAGAGGTGAGGTTTGAAAGGAATCATGAATTAGTGCAGGAAGTGGGCTGTGACTTCTGGAGGAAACCACTCCAGGCAAAGTGCACAGGAAGTGCACATGCCCTGGGGTCACAAGGCTGGGTGGAGTATGTAGTCAGGATGTGATGAGGTTGGTTGAGGGCTGGAACTGGGGAGGAAGTTGGAAACCTGCATATTGTATGCTGGGCCTCAAAGGAAAGTATGAAAATAACTTTCCTTTGATTTATGTGAAGTTTCCTGGGACACCATTAAAGATGGAGGGCAAGGGAGTAATTTGATTTGATTTTCATCCTTAAGGGATCTTCTGCATGTTGTAGAGGAACAGAATACTCTGAGGGAGCCCTGGAAAGATAGATTCTCCAACTGTGGCTCCACCACTGGCTGACCTTGTCATGTATCTGAACTTTTCTGAGTCTCAGTGTTCTTATACATAAATTGGTGACAACAACCATACATACAACATAATTCATCACATTGTGAAAAACTACTTTTTGAGGATCTGTTCTGTGCCACTCTATGAAGTGCTGATGTATATTGAGGACTAAGCAATACCCACGGGGATCCAGGTGCCCCTTAACCACAGTGAAGTTTGAGAAATGATGATCATGCTATACCTTTATTATTAGTCAGTTGGTGTCTTGGCCTGATGGAGGAAGCAGTTTTGTGTACAGGACTTTCATGTCCTTGGCTAAATTTATTGCTTAGCATTTAATTTTTCTCAGTGTTGTAAATGGTATTGTTTTCTTAATTCTGACAGGCCATTATTAGTATATTTTGACAACTGATTTTTGCATGTTGATTTTGTATCCTGAAATTTTGCTGAATTCACTTATTAGTTCTTACTAGTAAATGTGTGTGCATGTCTGTGTAAAATGGAATATAACTTTCTAAATGCTTTCAAAACCACTTTCTCCCTCTCTATTAGGAGGCTGTGCATGAATGCTCTTTGCAGCTAACAAATACCGAGTGCAGATATGGAGAGAACTCTGATCATTCTATGCTGATACTGTATAGATAGACATAGTGGATCACAATTGCCAGTGTGCTTTGAACTTGTCATTACACAAAATCAAGTATAAATGGCTAATATTCCAGGTCAAAACTGTTGGCAGAAGAGAGAAACATTCGAGAGATCTTTGCACACATTTTCAATTTTCTTAGTGTTAAGATGGGACCTGTGAATAAATTTGTGTGTATCCCAGCATGTCAGAATTTTCACAGGTAATGGTAGATGCTTAGTACAAAATAGCTCTTGCTTTGTGGGATCTCTTTTCACACCATAAATGAGGTGTAAATAATTTTCTAATTTAGGAAAAACAGAAGATTTTCCTGTTAGAGAAAGGAAGCTTTACTTACTCTAATGGTAATGGCATGCCTCAGTGAAAACATCAGTTTAGGGAACTTCTGGAAGTTCAGATTAAAGCTACAAATAGAAGCTGTGCATATCATGATTATACATGCAGCTGTAAGGAATATGGTGTGACTAAAAATGTGAAGAAATTCAGCCACTTCCACCATTGAACAACATGTCCAGGAGTCAACTCTGTTCTCTGTTTGCCTCACACTCTGGGATTAAGAGGGAGGGCAGCCACTTAAGCAGTGGCTTTGTACATTGCTCAAAACTCAAGACAACCTCACTTGGGTCCCAGGAGCAGCTTTACTTTGACTTTTGTAGAGATCTTGAGTCCAGGAATTAGAACATATGGAATCATCTGCTTTGGCAACTCCATTGCTCATCAGTCTGTAAAGAGCACACTGATGGAACCCACTAGCTTTTTGAAGCACATGGGATCAAGTAGCCAAAGCCTTCCCTTTTCTTCCTTCACCTGACAGACAAATTGTTACTGAGTTTCTTCCAGGATTCCATGTGATCCTGCCTGTAATTACTGATTACTTCCATTTCCGGTGGTTCACCTCATGACAGTCCATTAGCATAATGAGAGGGTCCCACAGCCTGCCAACCAGGGGTGGAATAGGTTCCAATGAGACTCTGACTCACTCATTTTATTGGGTCAAATTTTGGTTGCCTCTGCCCTTGGCTCATCTCACTTCTGTGGGCAAAAGTGTGCAAACCACCCTTCTGTCCTTCCAGGTTATACCCCCTGCCTGCCCTCCCCTATCCAAACTCTGGATGACCCATGGAGTCTCTCCTGTGTACTGAAAGAGCTCTTTTTATTTCTACTCCTAATCCTGAGGACTTCTCCTTCCTTCATGCTGTAGATTTGTCCTCCAGTGAATACGGCCCACTGATCATCTCTTCTACACATATCATCATCTGCCTCTTGCTTGCTTTTTCCTATGAGATGAAAATGATTTATTACTTTCCCTGTCTGTTCACCTTGGTCCACTTCTTTATATTATAATTTTATTTCCCCCTTTCAAAATAAAAGTAGCGATAAACCCTACTATTATAATTCCCTATTTACAACTATGTAAAATATGAACTGTCCCTGTCCCTTTTCCCAAGAGGAGATATGCTTTTAACTTTGCTGACATATCTAGAAATACTATCTTTTCACATGTTTTGGAGCTTTGATCCACTTATTTTTTCCCATTGTTTTAAGTGTGCCACATCGCTGTCATTATTTTGTAATGTATTTCTTTCATTTTGGTTTAAAAATGTGAAACAATTTCAATTAAAGGAAAACTGTAAGTACAGCACACAACTATATTTTCCTCAGTCATTTGCAAGAGATTTGTCCAGATGATGTCCCTCCCATTACTACCATCTCATTCTCAACCCTCCTTTACCTTTTGTTGGTTGTCTTAAAGATGTCCTTTAGCAAAACAAATCAGCCTAAAGTCTTGCATTGAGAGCATATGTTCATCTGTTAAGGTTTCTTCAGTCTTGAATAATTTCAGTTTTGCCCTGACTCTCATAACCTTGACTTTTGGAGATGATGGGCTTTTTAGTAGAATGTCCTCTAGTTTAGGTTGGTCTGATGTTTCCTCATGGCTTAACTTCAACTATAACTCTTCACAGGAATATAATAGTGATGCTATCTTTCTTTATTTTTTTATAGGGTATGTTTCAGTTAGTCTTGATACTGGTTATGTTTACTATGGTTACTTGATTAATGTGGTACCTGCCAACTTCTCTTCTCTCAAGTTATTTTTTTCTCCCTTAGTTAATAATAAGTATTTGGGGAGGAAAGTCTTTCATACTGTGTAAGTATCCTGTTCCATGAAACTTTAAAATTACTCTCTTATTTTCTAATTTGTAGCAAGACATTCCTTTGGATTGCAATTGTACACTATGGGTTATATAATGTTACTATCATGATCTATCTGAGCACTCAAAAATGTCCCAGATCTGGTCAGTAATAACCCCTTCAAGCTGGTTCTATCCCGTTGGCAGATACTTTCATTCTTTGAGCACTTTCCAGCCTTCTGGCACAAGAAGAGATCCCAGGATCATTTTGTACATTTCCTGCTCCAACCATGGAATAAGCCACGGTTTCAAGGTGACTTGCTTCTTCATAATAGAAAATGGAATTTAGAAATCAAGATGTGGGGGGGCGGGCCAAGATGGTGGACTAGAGGGCGGCTGCATTTCACGCTGCTCCAGGACGCAAGATTCAAAAGAGGAGATAGTGAGAGACTTGGGACCAACTCAAAGCTGCCGGGTGAATCTCTCCTGTTGGGGAGGCGTCCCGGATGGGGCAGTAGCCCCGGAACACAGGGAATTTGTGAAGTGGAGTTGCTCGGCGAGACGCCCCTCCCCCCGCTGGAGCGGTAAACACGGACAACTGGGATCATCGTAGAGGAGGAGGCTCAGCATAGTGCTTGGACTCGAGCAGCCGCTGGGGCTCCGGGTGGCTGCCTGGGGAGGAGCTGCGTGGCGAGCTGTTTGGACCCAGAGTGACCACTTCTGAACACCGGGGGGTTGCCCGGAGGAGGAGGAGAGGCCCGGCGGGTCGCTTGGGTCTAGGAGTGACTGCATCAGAGCCACGGGCGGTTGCCAGAGGAGGAGCTGCGTGGTGAGCTGTTTGAACTCAGAGTGGGCGCTCCTGAGTGCCGGGGGACTGCCCGGAGGAAGAGGAGGAGCGCGGCGGGACGCTTGGTCTGGGAGTGACTGCATCAGAACCACAGGCGGTTGCCAGAAGAGGAGCTGTGTGGTAAACTGTTTGAACCCAGAGCGAGCGCACCTGAGTGCCGGGAGGTTGCCCGGAGGAGGAGGAGGAGCGCGGCGTGTTGCTTGACCTGGGAGTGGCTGCATCAGAGCTGCGGGCGGTTGCCAAAGGAGGAGCTGCGTGACGAGCTGTTTGAACTCGGAGCAGCTGCTCCAGAACACTGGTGGCCTGCCTGGAGGAGGAGAGCGGTGGGACGCTTAGCCTGGGAGTGACTGCATCAGAACCACAGGCGGTTGCCAGAGGAGGAGGCGAGTGGTGAGCTGATTGGACTAAAAGCAACCACTCCTGAACACCGGTGGCCTGCCTGGAGGAGGAGCGTGGTGAGTTACCTGGTCTCGGAGCCACCGTTCCTGAACACCTGGGGGGCTACCCCAAGGAGGAGGAGGAGGAACAGGGCGGGTCACTTGGACATGGAGTGACTGCCTAGGGCTACGGGTGGTTGGTGGGAGGAGGAGACCCGAAGTGAGTTGTTTGGATTCCTAGTGACTGCATCGGAAACCGGGCGGCTGTCCGGAGGAGGAGGTGTGTGGCGGGTCTCTGTGTCTCGGAGCTATTGTACGGGGCTCCAGGTGGTGGCTCAGGGGAGGGGCTGCATAGCCAGGCGATTGGTGCAGAGCAGGGTCCCAGGAGCTAGGTGGCTTCTTGCTGGAAGAGCCGCACAGAGACACGCCAAAGGGCAGAGCGAAGTTTCCAGGGCGGCGGGCAGATTCTCTGGGAGAGGCAGCCTAAGGAGACTCGCCTGCGAAGGGTGAGGCTCCCAGGCCCAGGACGTAGGTCCGGGCCCCTGGGATCATTGCAGAAGAAGACAGCCCAGCCCAGGAGGTAGTTGTAGATTGAGGGGAACCTCTAGGAGGGCAACTGACTAGCGAGACGTCCCCACCGAGTGACTCTTCCCGGCCGGGGGAGGTTTTCCCACAGGGACAGTAAAGCCAGAGACATAGGCACAAACAGGCCTTGCCTCAGCCCACAGTCTACTTCCCCATTGGATGACCATTGATCAACAAGTGGAGGCACCTCCGCCCACTAGCAGGGAATATACGCCACCTGAGGGTTACCACACCTAGAGAGGCAGCTTCTTCGTGGAGCTCTGCATTATCAACCTCCTCCAAGATTTCAGGCTACTGAAGGATAAGAGGGGATATACTAGCAATCTTCAGGGACATTATAAGTTGATAGAGGAAATCTGCAATATCTTAATGACCCACTGATACCTGAACAATATGAGAAAACAAGGGAAGAAAATGCCCCAAACAAATCTAGATGTTACATCAATAAAATCCAACGACAGCATGGCAGAAGAAATGACAGAAAGGGAGTTCAGAATGTACATAATTAAAATGATTAGGGTAGCAAACAATGAGATGAAAGAGCAAATGCAGGCATTGAACGATCGCACCAATCGACAGTTAACAGAGCAAATTCAGGAAGCAAAAGATCATTTCAATAAAGAGTTAGAGATATTGAAAAAAAACCAAACAGAAATCCTTGAAATGAAGGAAACAATAAACCAAATTAAGAACTCCATAGAAAGCATAACCAATAGGATAGAACAGCTGGAAGACAGAACTTCAGATATTGAAAACAAAATATTTAACCTCAAAAACAAAGTTGAACAAACAGAGAAGATGGTGAGAAATCATGAACAGAATCTCCAAGAACTATGGGATATCATGAAAAGGCCAAATTTGAGAATTATTGGGATTGAGGAAGGCTTAGAGAAACAAACCAAAGGAATGAACAATCTATTCAATGAAATAATATCAGAAAATTTCCCAAATCTGAAGAATGAAATGGAAAATCAAGTCCAAGAGGCTTATAGGACTCCAAATACACAAAATTACAACAGACCCACACCAAGGCACATTATAATGAAAATACCTAACATACAAAATAAAGACAGAATTTCAAAGGCTGTGAGAGAAAAGAACCAAATTACATTCAGGGGGAAGCCAATACGGATATCAGCAGATTTTTCAATCCAGACCCTAAAAGCTAGAAGGGCCTGGAACAACATTTTTCAAGCTCTGAAAGAAAATGGATGCCAACCAAGAATCTTATACCCAGCAAAACTTACCTTCAAATTTGACGATGAAATAAGATCATTCCACGATAAACAAAAGCTAAAAGAATTTACAAAAAGAAAGCCAGCATTACAGAACATTCTCAGCAAAATATTTCATGAGGAAGAGATAAAAAACAAAGAAGCAAATCAGCAAAGGGAGGAATTATCCTAAAGGAACTGTCAAATAAAGGAGGAACCAAGATGTGTCAAAAATTTTAAATATGAACCAAATGACTGGGAATACAAATCATAACTCAATAATAACCCTGAATGTTAATGGCCTGAATTCATCAATCAAAGACATAGACTGGCAGATTGGATTAAAAAGAAAGATCCAACAATATGTTGCCTGCAAGAGACTCACCTCATAGAAAGAGATACCCATAGACTAAAGGTGAAAGGATGGGGAAAAACATACCATGCACATGGGCTCAGCAAAAAAGCTGGAGTATCCATCCTCATTTCAGATAATGTGGACTTCAAGCCAATGTTAGTTAGAAGGGATAAAGAAGGACATTTCATACTGCTTAAGGGAAGCATAAATCAGCAAGATATAACAATCATAAACATCTATGCCCCAAACAGTGGCTCATCCATGTATGTTAAACAAATCCTTCTCAATTTTAGAAACCAAATAGACCATAACACAATAATACTAGGTGATTTTAACACGCCTCTTTCACCACTGGACAGATCTTCCAAACAAAAATTGAACAAAGAAACCATAGATCTCAATAACACAATCAATAATTTAGAATTAACAGACATTTATAGAATATACCATCCAACCAAGAGCGAATACACTTTCTTCTCAGCAGCACATGGATCCTTCTCTAAAATAGACCATATATTATGCCACAAAGCTAATGTCAGCAAATACAAGAAGATAGAGACACTACCTTGTATTCTATCAGATCATAATGGATTGAAGTTACAAATTAATGAAAGAGTAAAAAACAGAAACTACTCCAACACCTGGAGATTAAACAATATGCTACTATATGATGAGTGGATAACAGAAGATATTAGGAAGGAAATTAAAAAATTCTTAGAGGTAAATGAGAACAAAGAAACAACATATCAAAATCTCTGGGACACTATGAAAGCGGTACTTAGAGGAAGATTTATTTCATGGAGCGCATTTAATAAAAGAAGTAAAACTCAAAAAATAAATGACCTAACACTACAGCTCAAAGCCCTAGAAAAAGAAGAACAGACCAACACCAAAAGTAGTAGAAGACAGGAAATAGTTAAACTGAGAGCTGAAATCAACGAAATTGAAACGAAAGAAACAATACAAAAATTGACAAAATAAATAGTTGGTTCTTCGAAAAAGTAAACAAAATTGATAAACCTTTAGCCACACTAACAAAGAGAAGACGAGAGAAAACCCAAATCACTAAAATTCGGAATGAACAAGGAAATATCACAACAGACACGACCGAAATACAAAACATAATTAGAAGCTATTTTGAAAACCTATACTCCAACAAATAGAAAATTTCAAAGACATCAACAGGTTTCTAGAGACATATGAATTGCCTAAACTGAACGAGGAGGACATACACAATTTAAATAGACCAATTTCAAGTAATGAAATAGAAGAAGTCATCAAAAGCCTACCAACAAAGAAAAGTCCAGGACCAGATGGGTTCTCAGCCGAGTTCTACAAAACTTTTAAAGAAGAACTCATTCCAATACTTCTCAAAGTATTCCAGAAAATAGAAGAGGAGGGAACTCTCCCAAACTCATTCTATGAAACCAATATTACCCTGATTCCTAAACCAGACAGAGACACATGAGGAAAGAAAAT
>NC_062227.1:15054097-15103905 GCF_902686445.1 Sciurus carolinensis
TCAGGTGATTAGGTGCAGAGCAGGGTCCCAGGAACTAGGTGGCTTCTGACTGGAAGAGCTGCACAGAGACATGCCTAGGGGTGGAGCGAAGTTTCCAGGACTGCGGACAGATTCTCTGGGAGAGGCAGCCTAAGGAGACTCTCCTGCGAAGGGTGAGGCTCCCAGGCACAGGAGGTAGGACTGGGCCCCTGGGAACGTTGCAGAGGAAGACAGCCCAGCCCAGGCGGTAGTTGTAGATTGAAGGGAACCTCTAGGAGGGGAACTGACCAGCGAGACGTCCCCACCGGGTGAGTCTTCCCTGCCGGGTGAGGTTTTCCCACAAGGACGGTAAAACCAGAGACACAGGCACAAACAGGCCTTGCCTCAGCCCGCAGCCTAGTTCCCCGTTGGATGACCATTGGTCAACAAGTGGAGGCACCTCTGCCCACTATCAGGGAATATACCCCACCTGAGGGTCACCACCCCTAGAGAGGAATCTTCTTCATGGAGCTCCGCATTATCAACTTCCTCCAAGACTTCAGGATACTGAGGGATAAGAGGGGATATACTAGCAATCTTCAGGGACATTATAAGTCGATAGAGGAAATCTACAATATCTTAATGACCCACTGATTCCTGAACAATATGAGAAAACAAGGGAAGAAAATGCCCCAAACAAATCTAGATGTTACATCAATAAAATCCAATGACAGCATGGCAGAAGAAATGACACAAAAGGAGTTCAGAATGAACATAATTAAAATGATTAGGGAAGCAAACGATGAGATGAAAGAGCAAATGCAGGCATTGAATGATCGCACCAATCGACAGTTAACAGAGCAAATTCAGGAAGCAAAAGATCATTTCAATAAAGAGTTAGAGATATTGAAAAAAACCCAAACAAATCCTTGAAATGAAGGAAACAATAAATCAAATTAAGAACTCCATAGAAAGCATAACCAATAGGATAGAACACCTGGAAGACAGAACCTCAGATATTGAAGACAAAATATTTAACCTCGAAAACAAAGTTGAAAAAACAGAGAAGATGGTAAGAAATCATGAACAGAATCTGCAAGAACTATGAGATATCCTGAAAAGGCCAAATTTGAGAATTATTGGGATTGAGGAAGGCTTAGAGAAACAAACCAAAGGAATGAACAATCTATTCAATGAAATAATATCAGAAAATTTCCCAAATCTGAAGAATGAAATGGAAAATTAAGTCCAAGAGGCTTATAGGACTCCAAATACACAAAATTACAACAGACCCACACCAAGGCACATTATAATGAAAATACCTAACATACAAAATAAAGACAGAATCTCAAAGGCTGTGAGAGAAAAGAATTAAATTACATTCAGGGGGAAACCAATACAGATAGCAGATTTTTCAATTCAGACCCTAAAAGCTAGAAGGGCCTGGAACAACATTTTTCAAGCTCTGAAAGAAAATGGATGCCAACCAAGAATCTTATACCCAGCAAAACTTACCTCCAAATTTGACTGATGAAAGAAAAGCTTTCCATGATAAACAAAAGCTAAAAGAATTTACAAAAAGAAAGCCAGCATTACAGAACATTCTCAGCAAAATATTTCATGAGGAGAGATAAAAAACAAAGAAGCAAATCAGCAAAGGGAGGAATTATCCTAAAGGAACTGTCAAATAAAGGAGGAACCAAGATGTGTCAAAATAAATAAATAAATAAATAATATAAATAAATAAATAAATAAGCTTTATATATGAACCAATGACCGGGAATGCGAATCATATCTCAATAATAACCCTGATGTTAATGGCCTGAATTCATCAATCAAAAGACATAGACTGGCAGATTGGATTAAAAGAAGATCCAACAATATGTTGTCTGCAATAGACTCTCCTCATAGAAAGGGATACCCATAGACTAAAGGTGAAAGGATGGGGAAAAGCATACCATGCACATGGACTCAGCAAAAAAGCTGGAGTATCCATCCTCATTTCAGATAATGTGGACTTCAAGCCAATGTTAGTCAGAAGGGGATAAAGAAGGACATTTCATACTGCTTAAGGGAGGCATAAATCAGCAAGATATAACATCATAAACATCTATGCCCCAAACAGTGGCTCATCCATGTATGTTAAACAAATCCTTCTCAATTATAGAAACCAAATAGACCATAAAACAATAATACTTGGTGATTTTAACACGCCTCTCTCACCACTTGACAGATCTTCCAAATGAAAATTGAACAAAGAAAACATAGATCTCATAACACAATCAATAATTTAGACTTAACAGACAGTTATAGAATATACCATCCAACCAAGAGCGAATACACTTCTTCTCAGCAGCACATGGATCCTTCTCTAAAATAGACCATATATTATGCCACAAAGCTAATGTCAGCAAATACAGAAGATAGAGACACTACCTTGTATTCTATCAGATCTTAATGGATTGAAGTTAGAAAATATATGAAAGAGTAAAAAACAGAAACTACTCCAACACCTGGAGATTAAACAATATGCTACTATATGATGAATGGATAACAGAAGATATTAGGAAGGAATTAAAAATTCGTAGAGGTAAATGAGAACAAAGAAACATCATATCAAAATCTCTGGGACACTATGAAAGCAGTACTTAGAGGAAAATTTATTTCATGGAGCGCATTTAATAAAAAAAGTTAAACTCAACAAATAAACGACCTAACACTACAGCTCAAAGCCTAGAAAAAGAAGAACAGACCAACACAAAAGTAGTAGAAGACAGGAAATAGTTAAACTCAAAGCTGAAATCAATGAAATTGAAACAAATGAAACATACAAAAAATTGACATAATAAATAGTGGTTCTTCGAAAAAATAAACAAAATTGATAAACCTTTAGCCACACTAACAAAGAGAAGATGAGAGAAAACCCAATCACTAACAAGGAAATATCACAACAGACATGACTGAAATAGAAAACATAATTAGAAGCTATTTTGAAAATTTATACTCCAACAAAATAGAAAATTTCGAAGACATCAACAGGTTTCTAGAGACATATGAATTGCCTAAACTGAACGAGGAGGACATACACAATTTAAATAGACCAATTTCAAGTAATGAAATAGAAGAAGTCATCAAAAAGCCTACCAACAAAGAAAAGTCCAGGACCAGATGGGTTCTCAGCCGAGTTCTACAAAACCTTTAAAGAAGAGATCATTCCAATACTAAAGTATTCCAAAAATAGAAGAGGTGGGAACCCTCCCAAACCCATTCTATGAATCCAATATTACCCTGATACCTAAACCAGACAGAGAGGAAAGAAAATTTCAGACCAATATCCTATATGAACATCGATGCAAAAATTCTCAACAAAATTTTAGCAAATCGCATACAAACAACATATTAAAAAGATAGTGCACCATGATCAAGTGGGTTTTATCCCAGCGATGCAAGGTTGGTTCAACATCAGGAAATCAATAAATGTAATCACCATATCAATAAACTTAAAGTCAAGAATCACATGATTATTTGAATAGATGCAGAGAAAGCATTTGATAAAATACAGCACCCCTTCATGCTCAAAACACTAGAAAAATAGGGATAGTGGGAACATTCCTCAACATTGTAAAGGTCATCTATGCTAAACCCATGGCCAATATTATTCTAAATGGTGAAAAAACTGAAAGCATTCTCCCTAAAACCTGGAAAAAGGCAGGATGCCCTCTTTCACCACTTCTTTTCAATATCGTCCTTGAAACTCTAGCCAGAGCAATTAGACAGACCAAAGAAATTAAGGGATAGAATAGGAAAAGAAGAACTCAAACTATCCCTATTTGCTGATGATATGATTGTATACTTAGAGGAACCAGGAAATTTCACCAGAAAACTTTTAGATCTCATTAGTGAATTCAGTAAATATAAGATATAAGATCAATGCACATAAATCTAAGGCATTTTTATACATAAGCGATGAATCTTCAGAAGCGAAAATTAGGAAAACTACCCTATTCACAATAGCTTCGAAAAAAATAAAATACTTGGGAATCAATCTCACAAAAGAGGTGAAAGACCTCTACAATGAGAACTACAGAACACTAAAGAACGAAATTAAAGAAAACCTTAGAAGATGGAAAGATCTCCCATGTTCTTGGATAGGCAGAATTAATTAATATTGTCAAAATGGCCATACTACAAAAGTTCTATACAGATTCAATGCAATTCCAATTAAAATCCCAATGATGTACCTTACAGAAATAGAGCAAGAAATTATGAAATTCATCTGGAAGAATAAAAAACCCAGAATAGCTAAAGCAATCCTTGGCAGAAAGAGTGAAGCAGGGGGTATCGCAATACCAGATCTTCAACTCTACTACACAAAGCAATAGTAACAAAACCAGCATGGTATTGGTACCAAAATAGAAAGGTGGATCAATGGTACAGAAGAGAGGACACGGACACAAACCCAAATAAATACAATTTTCTCATACTAGCAAAGGGGCCAAAAATATGCAATGGAGAAAAGATAGCCTCTTCAACAAATGGTGCTGGGAGAATTGGAAATCCATATGTAACAGAATGAAACTAAACCCATATCTCTCACCAAGCACGAACTAAACTCAAAATGAATTAAGGACTCGGAATCAGACCGGAGACCTTGCATCTATAGAAGAAAAGTAGGTCCAGAGCTTCAACATGTTGGCTTAGGACCAGACTTCCTCAACAGGACTCCCATAGCACAAGAAATAAAAGCAAGAATTAATAACTGGGATAGATTCAAACTAAAAAGCTTTCTCTCAGCAAAGGAAACTATCAGCAATGTGAAGATAGAGCCTACAGAGTGGGAGAAAATCTTTGCCAATCATACTTCAGATAGAGCACTAATGTCCAGAATCTATAAAGAACTCAAAAAACTCTACACCAAGAATGCAAATAATCCAATCGACAAATGGGCTAAGGAAATGAATAGACACTTCACAGAAGATCTACAAGCATCACAAACATATGGAAAAGTGTTCAACATCTCTAGTAATAAGAGAAATGCAAATCAAAGCCACCCTAAGATTCCATCTCACCCCAATTAGAATGGTGATTATCCAGAATACAAGCAACAACAGGTGTTGGCGAGGATGTGGGGAGAAAGGTACACTCATACATTGCTGGTGGGACTGCAAATTAGTGCAGCCACTCTGGAAAGCAGTGTGGAGATTCCTTAGAAAACTTGGAATGGATACCACCATTTGACCCAGCTATCCCACTCCTTGGCCTATACCCAAAGGACTTAAAATCAGTATATTATAGAGATACAGCCACATCAATGTTCATAGTTGCTCAGTTCACAATAGCCAGATTGTGGAACCAACCTAGATGTCCTTCAATTGGTGAATGGATAAAGAAACTGTGGTATATATATACAATGGAATATTACTCAGCCATAAAGAATGATAAAATTATGACATTTGCAGGCAAATGGATGAAACTGGAGAATATCATGCTACGTGAGATAAGCCAATCTCAAAAAACCAAAGGACGAATGATATCGCTAATAAGTGGACGATGACACATAATGGGGGTTGGGAGGGCTTAGTGTTAGGGTTAGAGTTAGGTTTAGGGAGGGGGGCAAGAATGGAGGAAGGAAGGACTGTATAGAGGGAAAAGAGGGGTGGGAGGTGTGGAGGGGAAGGGAAAAAAAGAACAGAATGAATCAAACAACATTACCATATGTAATTTATGATTACAGAAATGGTATGCCTTTACGCCATGTACAAACAGAGAAACAACATGTATCCCATTTTTTACAATAATAAAATAAAAGATTCAGTGTAAAACCTATGCTACGTTTGTAAAGTCTTAAAATGATAATTTGAAATGTATGTGAATTATTAAACACTGCCTTCAGAAAGCTTGTATGGTTATAGATTTTAAATGCCAAGGAACATTGACATAATTCATTAATAACTGGTCTAAAGTAAATGAATAATTTTGTGAATTTTGTAATCATCTGTAAAAATATATTGGCCACTTGTTTGGAATCTTCATATTTCTAGATACTTACCTCCTCCCATCTGTGGTATCCCCCCTTTTTTTCCTTTTGCTTCTTAGTATTAACTATGTATAGTTTTTTTAAATGTCATGAAAGGCCTGTAATAAATGTATCATAGGTATTTACTTTTTGATTCTCCATTAAAACTAATTTTAAAATTTTTATTTGTTCTACTTTGTTGTACCTGACAGTAGAATGCATTTATACATTTTGATAGCTCATACATGAGTGTAATTTCTCATTTTTCTGATTATGCATATATGTGGTATATATGATACAATATTATTCAGCTTTAAAGAATGAAATTATGACATTTGCTGATAAATGGATGAAGTTAGAGAATATAATTAAAACTATATTATTAGGAGAGATTTTCTTGTCTATAAAGAGCAGTAAAATGCAGTTTACATTTTTTGACGGTAATATTATGGTTATAACATTCCTGTAACTTAAAAGTTATTTCACAAAACAGTACTATTTAAATAGAATACTGGTGAATGCTTCTGTTATTTATCCACTGATCCTATCCTAACACATATAACCAGTTGATATCTTCAACCATCATAGTTTTTTTTTGTGTGTGCTTTAGAAGGTATGTTTGAAATATGGTAATAACCACAAAGTTATACATTTATCAAGTGTTACTCTACATAAGGTATCTGCTAATATTTTAATGATGAAATACATTTTTGTGTCAAACTGAGATCATTTAGTCCTGTTTATATTCTAAGAAATAGTGTTGAAAAATATATTGACTTCATGTAATTTTCCAGCAAGTTTTGTATATTTTAAGTATGTTTAGATGACTGTGAGCTTTATTCCAGGCACATTGAAATGGGAAAAGTTATCATGTATTTTTTATTTCTATATTACTTCAAGTAGTTAGAATCTATCAAGAAATATAATTCCTTAGACTAATCCCAAATTATTTGAGAGCAAAATATAAGCTTATTAATCTCTTATCAAATTTATTATAATTTATTATAAAGCAAAAACTTAAGATTTAAAATTCTGAATATCATGATTGATGAAAAGAACTAATTATTATATTTAAAAAAATCTAAGCAGTACTTCAGAAGTAGCATTCATCTTTTAAAACCACCCTGAATATAATTAAAATAGGTCTTTTATAAATCAATGTGGATTTATCTAGGTGCTTATGAGAAATAAAAGATTTTATTACATTGGTTCAAAAGTCACACATTTCCAGTGATGGAAGAAAGTGACCAGTTTAATTCCCAACACCTCAATAGATAGAAACAAAGATGTACCAGATCCTCAAAGAGAAGAAACAGATGCTCTGAATGTATTTTTATCTATTCTGTTTGGATAGAAAAGTGGTTTACTGTGTAACACTGGGATCTTGGGAGAGGAGGGTTTAAGCTGGGACATTGGTGGGATTTGGGGGAGGTTTAAGAGGTATGTAGGAATCTGCCTAAAAATTAAATGATCTCTGGGAGTGGAGGTGGAGGGGTGAGGATGGGGGGGTTTGATGGCTTTTATATAACATGTTATTCTTAAGATGGATAAATGAGTCTGAGTTTAGTCACTGTTTTTAAAAAATCAGTCCTCTTTTTTTCTGAACATTGTGATCTTTCTAACTCTTTCCATTCTTTTACAGACCTTTATCTTCCAGTCTCCCAGACAGGATAGGTAGAGAAGGTATTGCTGACTTTGAGAAAATGTACTTTAACAAACGGAAAGCAAACTGATGTCAAATCAATTTATTATTTAGGTCAGACTCAAAAAGTCTTCATGTTAATAGACCAATATCATCCCTGTATTCGATTTTCCAATCTATTTCTCCTTGTAGTTTCTTCATCTTTTGTTGGACAGTGTGTTTTACTAGTATATCACTGGTGTTATGTTTGTTATGTTTTGTCTGCTTGCATTGTAAAAGGAAACTTTAAATTTTTTGTTCCTTTTAAAAAATATTGTCATTTAACTGACAAATTGCATTTGTGGAAATGACTCAAATATAAAAACTTAGTTTATTTTGAGCGTGATGTAAAAGAACCAATCTTAATTTTCCATCTCCAAATTAGGATTCTAACATAAAATTGCCTGCTGAGTTTTGGAAGCTGTGAATTTAAAAACCAAAAGCTGAACTTTTATAGTTTTGCATACAAAATGGGAAGCAATAAAGTTTTAGAACAATGACTGTTAAATAGTATTTCTTCCCCTGCAAAATGGTTTTCAGTTTCAAAGTCTTAACAGAATTGTATTTATAGTTTGACTGGCAGGTACATTTTAATAGTGGTCATAAAAAGTAACATCAGAAATCTCTTGAAATGAATTAAGTACTCTAAATATAGAATAAAATATATTACCAATAAACACTGGATTTCTGCTATAGCAAAACTTTTGACATCCAAACATGTCTTTATCAGAATCAAATAAATTTTACAAAGCAAATTGACAAATATTGGAAGTGTTTTTAATAGACTCCTTGCTTTTCAACATTAATTTGTCTTCAGTATTTTTTTGTACATGTTTTCATACCACAAATTAATAGAGTGAACTACTGTTCTAAAAGTTTCATGTAGATGGTCACGAGAAATTTTTTGGCACCAAGCTATTTCAGGAAAGGAGAAGAATGTTTGTATGCCTCCAGTTAAGAATTTTTAGTTGAAAACACTTTATTGAGCCTTATGGGGAAAAAAAATCTATAAATTTAACAAGATAGGTTACCTAGTTGACTAATCAGAAATATATGAGAATTTGGCATGCTTTTTAGCTACTGCATTACTTATTTTTTGAGAAGCAGTAACATATAGGTTGATTTATAATATCTTATTCTGAGATTATGGGCTGTATCATGAAGCTGGAGTACCATTTTTGGTCCCAGTGTCCACCTTATTTTATCTCTGTTATGGAGAATACTTGGTGATCTATTCATTCCATAAGTTGAGAGCACTGCCAACTTCTATGTTGCAGTATTTAATTCATATTAATCTATTTTCTACCAAAGCAACCACCAACAAATTGGGTATGTTAACTTCCATCATTAAAATTAATAATTGACTTTTTAAAAGACCAGGTGTTTATTTCAAAGAGTAGAGAGTAGGAAAAGTGACCTTAAGATAAAGATCTGAATAGGTCAGTCATGAGTTGATTCTTCCCTTCTCCCTTGATGTGCACATTTATTTTGTACTTCTACGGAATTATGGTGAGGATCCCTAAGCTCCATTTACGATTAAAACTAGTAGCAATAAATCCAGGAAAGTTATTGGTCTGCTATATTTATCTCCTTCATGCAGGCAAATCCTGTTAGAAATTAAAACTATAATCAAAGATAATTTATAAAATGACTAGAAATTTTTTAAGATTAAAAATTTTTGAACATTATAATTTTGATAAAATATTTATAAAATGCTTTAATTCTTGCCCACCAGAAGACTGTCTATCAGCATTTCTAATGTATTTATAACTGCAGTGTTGAAGAACTGCCTCTAAAGCACAGAAGCAGCTTATTATAAATCCCAATTAAAAATTATTCTCCTTCGCATTCAGAAATTAAAACACTGAAATTCTGTGTTTTGCTCAGAAGCGTGCATTCAAAATCTGACATTATTTTGTTAATGATTTTGAGTCTGAAACCATTTAATGCCATGTTTATTAATCTTGGTGTTCTTTCACTTTCCTGTTAGGTCAAAGATATGAATGTGCACACAGCAACTTCCAGCAGGAAGGGTGAGGAAAAGTTCTGATATGTACAAATGATTCCAGCTACCATCTTGTTATACTATATTTCAAGTTTAAACAAAGTATTTTGAGATGGTAAATGGTATTTTATATCTTAGATGAAATAGGTAGATTATTAATTTCCATTTCCCTTCAAGAAAATTAATTGCTTAATGCATGAGCAAATGGGAGCTTTCCAGTTCTTTAAAATATATTTTAGCAAATGCTGCTTTTTCAGTTTTGCTTGCTCATGTTTTATTTATTTTGGGGTCTGGCAATTTAAAAAGAAAAAACAAATTATATCCATCTATTAGTGTCTGTGATTCAAGTGCTTAAAAATTCCAAGAGTATGTCTATGTGTCTTCTCTGTTTGGCCTCATTTTGGTATACTTGCAGACTTTATTTTGTTGTCTTTCTCTTAATTCTGTTAATTTATTCTCATGGCAGAGAAAACATGCCCATTCTTTTCCATACTGTACTTCATATTTTCATCCAGTTCACACTCTTAACTGCTTTGGATTCATATATTTGTTTTTGTTAGTGGAATTGCTGCAGTTTACGTGTCATGGTGGTGCTCAAGTATAACATAGATGGAAACAATTACTTCTCCAGTAGAATTTAATTAGTTTTCTTTTTGTGTTAATCTTTAAGAACTAGGTTGTACTGTCAGGAATATCTTCCTTTACATTTACTACTAACAAGTCAGTTAAACTTAATTTCAGTAAATTTTAGTGTTAAGAAAGTCAAGTTTTAGTAAAAGTTATCCTATTGCTTTGCATATATGTTACTGAAAAAAACTTAACCAAGATTAAAATTACTTTATACCTCTGTGTCAGCAAATGGATTTCCTAATGGCAGATTACTTCATTTATATTTTATGCTCTAATCAAAATGTTTCAGACTTTACTTTGATGGAAATCTAAAACAAAATTTGTTTTATAATCACTCTAGTGCTCATTGCCTGTGTAACATTTTAAACCATAGTGTGTGTGTGTGTGTGTGTGTGTGTGTATGTATATATATATGTATATATATGTATATATATATGTGTGTTTGTGTATATATATATAATATATATATATTATTGATGGCTCATTTAAGCATCTACTTTCTGATCAAAAGCATTTATATTTTTCTTCTCCACATTTAATATTCTTCACCATATGATTTCTTAAAACTTCTAATACAACTTATAGTACATATTACAATATGTACTTAAAATTCCTACAACAATTTATGATGTACTACACAAAAATATTTAACATGCTTGAGAAATAATTTGATTCTTTTAATTTATTTGCACGTTCTAAATGGCTCCCATCCTTTGCTTGTCTATGACTTTCTGCTTATGTTTAGAAGAATTATAGATTGTATTTAGAAACTTCTAGTTTTGTGTAATAAGAACATGGCAATACATGCTATTTAAATCAATTGCTATATTGAATTTATATACTCTCATTAACAGTCCACAACCCAACACGATCTTTTATCGAAAAGAAACAGTTTAACCTAATGAAATATAACAAGATACTTTTTTAAATTCTCATTTTCTTTGCTTAGGTTTAGTTTAGCTATACATGGTATAGGGTATTACGGAAAATAAGGCTTTATGACATTTAATTTAATAGTAAAATACTTATGTTTTACTATTTTTAATGTAAACCATAGGATCCACACGTACATATTCTTTTTCAGAATAACATCCTTTAATACTTCATAACTTTAAAAATAATTATGTTCAAATATAGTCCACTTATCATTTGTATCTTTATGGAAATTACAAAGTGAAAATATTGGCATTTAGTTAGAAAAATTACAAAATTCCTTTACCTGGAAAAATGATGCTTGTTCCATAATGTCTGCAATTTTGTAAAATAACTTTTGTTCCTTTGGCAGACAACATGCATTCTTGTAAAAGCATGTTTTCAGGGTGGAAAACCTGTTTGAGCTTAATTCTTCTTTGATCCTAAACTATTCTAAATTTTGGTAGCTAGACCTTTAACTTTTTACCTTTGAATATGGTGCTTATTACCCTAAACAAACATCTTTTGGAGGAGTGGGAGAGAAGTGGGGTATAACATAAACTTCCCTGCTTCAGGTACCTTTAAATGTATGTAAATCAAATTTTTAGTAGTACATTAAAAACAGCTAACCTCCATTAAATCATAAAAATTGAACTCTCCAGCCCTGTATAGTCTTTAGTTGGGGTATGAGTATTTGATTCATCTCACCCTTATCATTGCCTGCATGGACCATATCTTTTATTAATACAATTTTACTAACTTTTCTATTTTCAACTCTGATTTGATGATCCATGACTTTTATTTTATTGCTTAACAATGTTTGTATCCTTTATTCAGCAATTTTGTATCAGTCAAGATTTTTCTCAGGTAACAGTTTTATTATTATTATTTTAGTTGGCAAAAGAGGTAGGATTACATAAAAGAAAAATCTAAAAGTATGAAAGGAGACTTTAAAACTTTTTGATTCCTCAGATACTATCTTACATATATGTAATCTGAACAAATTGAAAGATTTGTTTTTGTTAGCTATTAATTTTCTACTTTTGTAGAAGATGATGCCACTGAACTCACATGTTTGTTGGCTTTGCTTTGTTATATTGAAAGTGATTATATTATGTTTTACTACATAAAAGTGGTGAAATCTTATTGGTATATAAGTTATACCTGAAATATGAATATTATTGATTTTCACGTTCAGAAAAAGAACATACATGCATTTTCTTTTATTTTTAATCATAGTTTCTTCCAAAATTAGTTCACAAATTTTAAGTTTTCCTCCAAAGAGGAAAGCCAGATATTCTGCACTAGTGGTTTGGACTGGAAATTTTATATTTCATTCATTTACATATGCTTTTCACTCTCTAAAATTGTGTACTACAAATTAAACATGCTGTTGAAACTATAGAAGATATTTTTAATCATTAGAATTTTTACTAATGCATTGCAATGTTGGAATGATCTTTTTTCTTGAAGTTTCATCTTCAAGCAAAACTTTTCTCTTTATTTAAAAACCCTGATTTTTTTGTGTGTATGTGTATGTTCTAGAAGTTTTGTAAAAGTTTAAAAGAAACCTCAGAATTTTAAGAACCAATTTTATTGTTTTGAAATATTTTAAGTGTTTAGCCCTGAATAAACTAAACTATAATTTATTACTTTTAATTTTTATTTCAAAGCCCATACTGATAATAAATGCCATTTTAAAAGAAAAAATCAATTGTTGGCAAGAGATGTTTAATAAGAAAACTAATTTAAATTATGCTCTGTGCTTTCATGTCACTTAAATCAATATATAAGTGATGGTTTAACTTTTGTCATGTGAATATTGCCTGTGATATTTAAGTAGTACCCACTAATTTCTATTTAAATCTTACATTGTTATTATTGCACATATTTATTGTATTTTTTAATGTGTCAACTTTTCTCTTTATAGATTAGTATTCAAAGTAACCATCTTATATCAATTCAAACTACCATCTGGTTTCTAAACTTGTTATGTGAACATTCTTTTTCATTGACTTCCACTATCAGTGTTTTATGATGAATTATACCTGAATTGTGCATTTCCTTTTCCTTTTATTCACTTCTATATACAGACTGGCTTAGAGGGAGCACCAGCCCATACTGTATTAGCTGTAAAGAATATGAATCTTCCTGAGATTCCCAAGAAATATTAACATCGGTGACATCAGTATAAAAGTACCAAACCTGCCCTCCTTTAAATAAAACACTAAAAAGGCCACTCCCAGGTAAAATCCAGGGGGAAAGTCATTGAAGTTTACCATGCAGTTGTTTATCAAAAATAGAGGAAGAGAGTCTGAACTTTTGCTCTTGGATTTAAGTCAAGATACTGTACAGAAATTGTGTAAAATTAGTATGGAAGTTCAATGTTGCTTTTCTTGCTCATTGGTTTTAAAGAAATCGAGTAGTTCAGTGTTATCTTTTTTCCTGTTTAAAACTGCATTCCTATGCCCACATAAGGCATGCCTCTGTGTATTGGCTATTTCAGTATTTTGAAAAGTAAGATATTTCTTTAATCTTTAGTATGACCTAAAATGTTGGTGTTTTGTGTGGATCATCCTGAAGCATTCCTTAATTCTTTCTATTTGTCACAATTGTTATTTAAAGACCCAGGTGTGTATTGCATGAAAACATTATGACTTTTTACTCTTAATTTAAATTGATTCCAAGACAACTGAACTTTCCAAAGCACCTGTTTTCCTGATAACTACTTTAGCAAAAATATTTCATGACCCTACAACTCAACAAAGTAAATAAAATTATGATTTTGTCACTGTTAAACAATTGTTAATGTTGATTTATTTAATGTGTTATGTTTTTAATATTCAGATGCTCAGTAAATTATTCTGAAATTTTTTATTTCACAAGTCAAAGTTAGTATATCTTACAGCATATTTACTGTGTAGGATAAGATCTACAGTCAGAGATGACAAATCTTTTTTTAAGATGTATATGAAGAAAACATAAAATCTTCTTTATATAAACAGCTTTAAACCTTTCTTCTTACATTTTCTTGCCCAGATTGGAAATTATTTCAGCAAGTGCCGATTTGATTTTGAACAATTTGATTTTGAATAATTAGTTAAACTAATTATTTTAAGTCCTGAAGCTCAAATATTTAATTTCTCATAATTGGCTCATAATTTCTTATTTGGTCTTATCTTAGGAACTCTCTGTGTGTGTGTGTGTGTGTGTGTGTGTGTGTGTGTGTGTAAATTAAGGAATTAGATTGCATGATATTCAAGAGTTTGATGACAAAACCCAGGTCTGCAGGGTGAGTAGATAAGTGGAAGACCCAGGATTGCTGATAGTGCATTTACAGGCAGGCTCCAGACCCAGGAAGAACAAGTGTTTCTATTCACATGCTAAGTGAAGGGAAGGACAATGTTCTAGATCAAAGCAGTGTGGCACAAGAAACGTTCTTTGTAAGGGAAAAGGATCCAGGCTTTTAGGTTTAGACCTTCAACTGATGAGATGAGGCCACTCACAGTAGTCAGGGTGGACTACTTTATTCAGACTAAAAACTTAAATGTTAGTGTCCTCCAAAACCATATTTATAGGAGCACCCAGAATGATGTTGGACCAAATATCTGGGTACTTTATGACCAGTCAAGGTTATACATAAAATTAACCACCACTGTATGCTATCAGTTATCTAAGAAAAATGAATAAGAAGTATGTTTATATTTTTATAATGGAAGAAGAAACCATGCATGTTTTAATAGTCAGGAAACAGGGCAGAAAATTGGATAGAAGCTAAACTTCTCTGAGAGGGCCTTATTTTGGAATAATTTTAATATTTCATATAATTGCAAACAAAATTAAGTTTTGAGAAAATAATCCCCCCAAATTGAAAGCAAAGCAAATGAACTGAACCATTTTATGAGTTGGTTCCCAGAAGCGATTGCACAAGATTTTAAAATACTTGACTATATACTAGTGAAGAAAAAAATGAAATATCCTGCCTTCCCTGTCTTCCCCCCACCCCCAGAAAAAAGGTTTTAGTAATCAAAATGTTGATGGTATTTTTCTTCTGAGACTGTATGTGGGTCGTGGGGTGAGGATAAAGGAAAAAGTACATTGGTGTTTATAGTGGGTGCTATTGTGTACATCTATCAGGACTGAGACATTCACACCCTCTGCTGCTGGCAGTGAGCACTCAGCTGATTTGCCATTTGAGAATTGTTATTAGCTGGAGATAGCTGCATCATCCAAAGTTGGGGCTCCTTTCCAAGGACTTCATTCATCCAAATTGCAAAACCTGAGACCCCTTTACTAAGACAGGGAAGGCCATCCCCACTCTCTTGCTACCCATGGATCAGTTGACCTTCATTGCAATTGAACTCTTCCCTCTGCCTTATCATTTCTTTCGACCCTCACAGGTTTTGGTCCCAAAGGAATACCACAGTAAATGTTGTGCACATTAATCTTCATCTCAAGTCAGTTTTTCCAGGACACCCCTCAAAGCAGTTATTGCCCAGATGAGAAAACAAATTCTTTAAGTTTTTGAGGAAACTTAAAGAATTCTTTAAAATGAAATTTTGTAACTAAATCACCCTGCCAGGCTAGCTTGGAGAGTCCTATTGCTGGTTGCAGGTGCAGTGTGGATCACCACACATGCTCTAGCAATGTGATTGTTGAATTTTCCACTGATGGTAAACTGGAATGGGATGCTGGGACTACTCTAGGGGACAATGACTCAAGCATTTGAGAGGTCCAAAGAAGGAAGTAATTACAAATAATGTAGAATTGGATGGTTACTTCATTGAATCTGGGCAATCAGTGCATTCGAGAAATGCTAAGTGTGATTAATCACCAATTAAGGACCAGTGGGCCTTCTTGGCAGCATACAGACTCTCATCTGCAGTTGGAGCACAGAAAAGGTAGAGGAGCAGACCCAGGGCTTCTATTTCTGCAGAACCTTGCCAAAATCAACCTCAAGAAAATAATAGCTCGTGTATATATATGCTTCAGTCCTGAGCATTCTGGATTAATGGGGAAGGTACATAAAATTGGATAAGCTTATTTATATGTAAGCACTCTACAATAATAAAAATTTGACACTTTGGGAAGAACACTAACATTTAGGGTAGTGACTTGAGCCACTTATCTTGGCTCATCTAAGTGAAGTATAACCATAACTATCAAGGTAGAGAGGGAAAGAAAGGATCAAAAAACTCAAGAGAGCATGTGTGCTAGAGTGAATATATTGCATGAGGCAATATTGCTCTTATTGCCAGAGCAATAAGGAGAGTGCTGTTTAAAGGTACACCAGCATTATTTAGCAGTTCAGTAGTAGCTGTAGTTTGAAGGTCAAGGCTAATGGTAGGAATTGTTACACAACTGAGTACCCTGATAGCAATGGGGAACAATGAGATATTTGAAATATTTGACATTGGGTTGTGGTACTCAACTTCCAAGAGCAAAGTGGGTAAGTTATCTTGAAAAACTGCAAGGCCAGTAGCAGTCAAAGATCATGATCTCTAGTGAGTTATAGAAATGTTTAATGTAATATGACTTTGGTAAATGCAATGTAGATGGTCAGCCAGTAAGGACACTATCCAATCAAAACAAATCAAGAATGGATGATCAGGAGACAGAGACGCTGCCACAATAAAAGGTCATGAACCCTTGTACAGTTCTCAGGCCCAGAACTAATCGAATTGGAGAAAGTTTGAAGCCCTAGGAGGAAAGACCCTGCGATACCACAGTAAGTCATAAGTTAATGATTTTACCAGTGCATCCCCTAAAGGATTTGACTCATGTAACTATACTGGGAAATGGAAAAATACCCAATATTTTGAATATTGGGCACAATTTCCAGGTCGGCATTGATCCTTAGGAACCAAGGGTTGTCATTCCCCTTGCCCCATCACAGTGTGGATTATGTGGAAGTGAGGTAATAAACCTAATCTATTGGTATTCCTCAACCAAGTCTATCGCGCTCTCTCTGCCCGCAGAGAGAGACACGACAAACGTCTGAAGCTTTGGAAGTTTATTGCGTACAGTCTTCCTTTCTTTCCTTCTTATCTATCCCTTTCTCTCGTTCTCTTTCCCCCTCCTGCACTTCACTCTTCTCCTGCTCGGCTCTCGCCTGCTCCGGCCGCTTCGTTTCTCCCGCTCGGCTCATGCTCGTTTGCACGCCTCTACTCCCAGCTTCTACTCCTACTCTCAGTTTCTTATTCTCTCAGCTTCTTCTTACTCCCAGCTTCTTCGCCCCCAGCTCCTACTCCCAGCTTCTTCTCTCAGCTTCTTCCCACTCCCAGCTTCAGCTTCCTCTTACTCTCCCACCCACCAGGCTTATATACACTTCAACCAATCAGGGGAGAGCACACGAGGTAAACGCGCGGACAGCTGCAGGTGTAGAATAGGTAAACGAGGGGGGCATGCTCTAATCACATCGTTAACTAGCCAATCATTGGAATTCTCTGGTTGTTTACTGTATAGCTGGCCGCTTTTGGCTCAGTGCCAGGCGCCATCTTGACCGTGCTCAAGGCTGGGGGTCCTGGAAACCCCGACACAAGTCTAGTTAATAGTGAATCCATTGTGTCTTCAGATTCATCAGACCAATTAAATATCTTCAGGATGATTTTCCTTATTTCTGAATGTATGTAATTGGTATGGACTCAGTGTTTGGAAAATTCCTGTAGTGGTTTCTTAGTCTATGGGATTAAAGTTATAATAGAAAGGAAAATTAAGTGGAATCTTTGAAACTATCCCTGTACTCTTAGCCACAAGAGTAAGTAAATAGTACTATTGCTACTTGGGGAAAAGGGCAGAGAGTAATGCCTAAAGGATCTGTACATTAAAAACCCAAAGGACTCAGAATGGGTGGTCTTCATTATGTCTGCATTTAATTTATCAGTCTATTCCCTCCAGATGGATCCTGGAAGATAACTATACTACTATGAACTCCAAGCTACAGCCTCAATTACAGTGGTTATACCAAATATGGTATTTGTTAGAGCATCTTAATAAGGACTCCAATTGGTGTTCTGTGGCCACTGATCTGGTAAATGCCTTCTTTTTAATTCCCATTAGAAAGGGTCAGAAAGTTTACATTCTTCCTGGATACACAAGAGTGTACACAGTGATTGGTATGCCTTTTCAGATTCTGGAGGCGGCATATTTCATATAACTCATTTATCCAAACAGCTTCCACCTTGAGTGAGGTCCACAGTGGGGTGCTTCCTCTCCCATTGTTGCCCTTGGACATCAGAATGCAGATTTATCAGTCTTTGGACTCTGGGACTTAACACCAGTAACTTTACATCAAGTCTTTTGACTTCTCTGGTTCTGAGACTTTCAGTCTTAAACTAAGATGCACTACCAATGTCCTGTGGTTTCCAGATTGCAGATGGCCATTAGGGAACTTCTCTACCTTCTTTAATTGTGAATCAGTCTAACAAATGAACATATTCTATTCATTCTCTTTCTCTGGATAACCCTAATACAGTATGAAAATAGAAGTGGCCCAAGGCAAGACTATATGCAGAATCACAGACAATGGTTAATATCTTGACTATTTAGTCAAAAGAATCAGAAAGTTCAGAAACAAGGACATTTAGGAAAGAGGCATGCAGAGGACCTATGAGATTAGAATGGAAATATGAAGAACTTGAATCTGAAAACTTTTTAGTCATATGTTATCAATTCTATCACAGAGATTCTATCACAGAATAGGGCATTTACAATTGAATAGGCAAAATGACTTAGTGAAGTATCACTCCATCTCTGTTACTGGCCATTAGTGCTGGCACAGTGGGAACTTGGAGTAGCCATGGAATCAGGGATGAAGGCTAAACATGAGCTTAATAGCAAAGGATCCTACTCATTAAGACTAAACTAGCTACTGCTTCTGTCAATACCCCATCTACCAGATACAGACCAAGGTTAAAACCTCTGGCACTATGAAGACAAGCAGTCATTTTGATTTCATTTCTTTTCATCTTGGAAAGGAAATTAAATTATGCCTGACTGGAACCAGTACTTATTCTAGGTACAAGTTTATCCTTCCTAGATGTGTGGCTTCTGCCAACATCCCTATCAAAGGACTTTAAAATGTTTGGTTGACCTACCTAGGTATTGTAGTCAATTTTTTCACCACTGTGACCAAAAAGACCTGACAAGAACATTCTGAGGAATAACAGTTTATTTGGGGGCTCATGGTTTCAGAGGTCTCCATCTACAGATGGCCAACTTCATTCCTCAGGGCCTGAGATGAGACAGGACATCATGGCAGAAACATGTGGCAGAGGAAAGCAGCTGGGGACAGGACACTAGGAAGCAGAGAGACAGACTGCAAACTAGGGGCAAAATATATACCCCAAACGTATGCCCTCAATGCCTGCCTCCTCCAGCCACACTCTACCTGCCTTCAGTTATCACCCACTTAATCCCTATCAGAATCAAAGTTTGCAGTGAAACAATTTGTTGGTAAATTGTTTTACAATAGCTTTTTTTCTTTGTTTAATCCACTTCTGTGAAGTGAAATGAGTAAAATAATTAAAAGCAAAGCTAAGTCATTTTGCCTATTCAATTAAAGTTCCTTATTATGTAATAGAATCTAATTGATAGCATATGACTAAAAATTTTTCAAATACAATAAGCTCTTCATATTTTCATGCTAATTCCATAGGTTAATCTGCATGCCTCTTCCCTAAATGTCCTTGTTTCTGATCTTTCTGATCCTTTTGACTAAATAGTCAAGATATTAACCATTGTCTGTGATTCTTCATATAGTCTTGCCTTGGGCCACTTCTATTTTCATACTGTATTAGGGTTCTCCAGAGCCATTCATATATTATCTCATATGGCAGGTGAACAAGAGAACAGGAGAAGAAATGGATGTCCTATTGAAGGAAGAAAAGATTTGGCTTTTAGGAGTGTGAAATTGCAGAGAGGAAGTAGTGGGTGTAATATATGAAAAGTAAACCAGACCTTAAAAACTAGGCTAAGAAATTCTAATATTATTCCCTGGAAGCTTTTAAATGCATTGACAGTCTCCTGTGTTGATGCATGCACATTCAACCACTATTTGAATTATCTGGCTTTGCCAATTTGGAAAATGGTTCAGGAAAGAAACACTTAAGAAATCATCAAGTGTTCCAGTTAAACATAATTGAATAAAGTATTTTGTTTACTCAACTGTTCTCAAAACTCACTGAAAAATCTAATAAGGGACAGTAACAAAAGATCGCACCCAAAATATAACCAAATAACCATTCCATATTCAATAAAATAAAATATAACCAAATAAAACCCCAAATGTAACCAATCATTCCATCTTGAATAAAATTTAAAAAATGGTTTCAAGTTCAGACCACAAATTCTGAACATGCTTGAAAATAGTGTGAAATCAAAGTGAAGAAGAAAAGTGAAAGTTAAACCTGCCTTCTAAGATCTTTAATTAGAAACATTTCCCTGAAAGGAAACTTTTACATTGTAGACAAATTGATTAAAGAGAAATAAAACCTTAGTGTGGTCAACCTAAGAATGTAGATGACCCAGGAAAGAAGGGTATGTACCCAGAGACAGTTCCCTAACCGCAGAACAGCAGGGAAGTGGGGTTGAAGGAGGGTTTTGTTTGTGTGTCACCCCATGCACTTCAGTCCTCCTACTCTGGGAAGACTGCATGTGTTCAGAGACTCACTACTTCAGATACTTTCAGTACAGAAAGCCTTGGACTTAAAGCCTTGACTGCCATATTGCCTCTTGAATGCTACTAAACTAGATATGCTTCCAGAACAAAAGAAATAAGAGATGTGATCACTGGCACCATTAATCTGAAACAAAGCTGAGGGCTTTGTTCACTCCACCCAATTTAACCCTGTTTTTTTTTTTAACCCCATTTAATAGTAAGTAATGACTGTGACAAGCCATCCTTATCTTAGCAGAATCAGACAGTTCCCTGTCTAGTTCCCCTAAGAGAATGGCTCCCATAACACCACCCTATCCTGTTCATCACAGAAGCTCCTCCCAGTCTTGACCCCCTTCACCTCTGTGCCTATAAATAAAAGAGAGTTGGGCTACTACATGTTGTTGTTGTTAGAGACCAGAGTTGGGATGACCAGACCCATAACACCCCATTTCATTTAAAAAGAGTATTGGCTCTTCTATGTTTATTGAGCAGATAAGTTTTTTGGTAATGGATTAAAAAACAGTCAACATCATCCTCTGGCAGTTAACCCTTTTCTCATCCATGTGGGATGTTGCTGAGGTACCCCTACAGATGATTATTAAGAAATACCATGTTACATAAGTACATAGATAATACACAAAAGTTGGTGAGAGGGGAAGAAAACAAAATCCACTCAAAGACAAGCAGAAATTAATCAAAGAACTGTATATTTTCAAATAAACATAAATGTTACATGGGATAATTTCCCTATAAAGATAAGTCAAAAGGTATAGACAGTAATATTTAAGGAATATAAGAAAAAAGACCTTCAAAACTCGAAAGAGAAATGAAAGCAAAAAATGAGTGTTCTTCGCAAGAGACAAAAAGGAAGGGAGACAGAGAGGGAGGAAGGAAAGAAGGAAAGAGAAAAATGAGTAAAAAAAACCCATAAGGTCCTGGGGGCAACTCAATATATGAACTGATGTAGTCACTGAATTCCAAAATAAGCAACATGGTAGGAAAAGTCACTTGTGTAGAAGAGGGGAAAATCTAGTTGTCTCCTTTTATAGATATGTGTATATATACCAATTAGAATACACACATATATTTCTTTACTCCATTGGTTGAAAGGGTCTAAATATAGGACAAGGAAAGAAGTACCATACCTAAAGGCAATGAGGACATCCACTCAGATCTTAAGTTCTATACACATTGTTCTTTTTTGTTGGTGGTGGTGGTGGCAGTGGTACCAGGGATTGAACCCAGGGGTGCTTAACCACTGAACTACATCCCCAGAACTTTTTGCATTTTATTTAGACAGGATCTCACTGAGTTGTTCAGGGTCTTGCTAAATTGCTGAGTCGAGTTTTGAATTCATGATCCTCCTGCCTCAGCCTCCCAAGTTGCTAGTATTACAGGCATATGAAACTGCACCCAGCCATATCTTGGATTCTAAATATAAATAATCATTAAAGGGGAATAGGGATCCTTGGAAATGCACAGCAGAAGTCACTCCTCACAGAAGTGAGCTGGACCCAGCCCTGGCCCTGGCCAGCCTTGCAGCAGTGGGCTGGTTATTTTATCTAACCTAGCCTCAGTTTCCTCATCAGTAAGATCCTACCTATTTATAAGGATGTCATGAAGATAAATTGAATGGTGGCACAGTAGTTATGCAATAATTGTTTCTTTTTTTCTATAGAGAAGACAGAGAGATTGTAATCTCCTATTAACAAACTTTGACCTGCAATTCATTTCTCAATGGTTCTGCCAGATGGACCACAGTAACAGACTTCCACTAATGCCCCAATCAGCATGAAACACTGACTTAATTCAAGCACCTAGGGACCAAAGACTAGAAAAGAGCTTAGAATAGTATAGCTCCTGTCACTTGGATCTGCCTAGAGGATTTTTTTGTTGTTGCTTTTTGGTTTTTTTTTTTTTTTTTCTGCCTAGAAGTTAATGGGCAATTTGGCAGCAAGGATAAGAACCTCATAAATGGCATTAACATAAGCCTGTCCTGAGGCATGGCCTGGGAAATGATGGATTCATCCAGCCAAGGATGATTTGGGGTGTTACTCTTAGAAAAAGGTGTACCATTAACAGTTGCAAATTTGGGAGAAAAAGTCAAAGAACAAATTGAAATCAATAAGGGACTTGTTGCTAGTAGACAATTCCAAGTTAAGGGAAATGCTTAGAGGAAATGCTGGAATTTTGAGCTCTACCCCTGATGTGCAGTCCTGCTCCTGTTTCCAAGTCTGTGAATGGTTAAGTAAGGGCTAAATCTAAAGAGCAGTCACTGGTATGGCCCTAAGTAAATGCCAGCCACATGGATCTAGAGACTTGGGGTTCTAGCTGTGGATAGTAGCAGCAGGAGTTCTTGGGAGTGTGGGAGGGAGCTCTACCAGTGAGGTGACCAGCAGGACAGACAAGGCCAGGAAGCATCCTGCAAGAGGGAGGTGCCTCTTTCAGTTTCTTGGTCAAGTGCTCCTTGAAGGCTCCCATCATCTGCTTGTGAAAGCCTTCTTTGGGCCAGGTCTTCCTCTTCACTAAGCTCATTTATCAGCAAGACTTTCACTTCCTGGTGCAACAGGCTCATCATTCCCACCTGAGGTCTTGTATCCACCCAAATGAGCTCCACAGTTCTGTGCTATGACCCTGGTATTGAAGAAGAACTGAATTCTGAATTAAGCCAGGGAGCCTGTGTCCTGCAGATGACAAGGGCTAGAAGAGGATATTCAAGGGTTGTTTGCAAAGAGCAGTCCAGTGTACCCAAGAGGACAAAAGATCATGCAGCCTCTGCTTGCTGGATGGTGAGCAACCTGCTGATCCCCATAAAAATCACAGCTCCCAGAACTGTGAGATGTTCTCCTGACTGGATCTTAAAATAAACTGACCTAGAAAAGGTAAACAATTTACTGAGAATCCCTGGCCAGTGAGAAGCAGATGCCTATGCCACAGACTCCATCCCCTTCTCCACAAAGTGCTTCTAGCATGAGAACCACAAGGTGAGCTGCTGTATGTACTACCCCCTGTGTATGCATCTGAAGGCAGCTACTGAGGTCATTATACAGACAGCAGGTCAAATGGATCTACTTGTTCTTCTTATCATTCCCAACCTAGGAGACAGAGCCCCAAGGTGAGGCAAGGTTTCAGGGTGGCAGTCCACCTGCCAGTCCCTTCTGGTAAGACAGTCAGGGACCAGAATGGTAGACAAAATGACAGGGTCAGGGTCTCTAGACATGATCCCCACCAGTAATTATTCCCCCCTCCCATCCCAATTCTTTCCTCCAGACTCACTGGGACAGGATAAATCTCATGTCTACCCTGTCCACACTAGTTTTACCCAAGCTGCTGGCAATGCCTCCTATACTCTCGCTCTGCAAATCTGCTTAACCTTCCTCACTATCAAGGACAAAAGGAAGAAGCCCAGTTCATCAGCTTGTCCCCTTAACAGTTGGCTGGAAAATTTCTAAGTCATGAAGATTTATATGTCAGTGGGTAGAACTGTTCACCATATAAGCACATGGGTCCTCTCTTCCTTGCAATATGCTCATCTTTTCTTTCTCCTCTCTGGTTATGGCCTACCTTGCTCCCTCTCTGCTTTAGAGACTTAAAAGGAGACTGAAATTTGGCTTCAGTTTCTGAGAAGTTGAAAGTAGTACCCATGGCTCAGGTGCTGGAAAACCAGTTCTGGGTTCCGGAAGGTAAAACTCCCATAGCCCACAAACAGTGACTTCAGCTTCCAGGGAACTGAATGAAATTTCTGTAGTTGGGTCACCAAAACCTGCTTCATGCTTGAGGACACTCAGCTCTTCAGCAGCTATGCAGGAATGCCTGACCCTGGTTCTCGTTTCTGGGGAGTTGACATAAACTCCCACAACCCACTGGCAGCAATTTCCAGTAGCTCTACTGCTGTGATTCCAGAATCTGAGAAATTGAGAGAATTCCTGTAACTGAACCACTGGATCAGGAGTACTTGATAGGAACCCATATATACTGTAACCTGTCTTTGTGGTCTTTTCCTTGCTCTTGGAACATGCCATTCAGGCTCTTCCCTCCTATGGGCTCATCCATTTTTATCTCATAAGCTTTCTTTTCTGCATATATAGGTTGATATTTGGTTTGTCTGGCATCTTTAATTTAGCATTTCTTGTAAACAGTTTCTGAATATACCTTAGGCTACAATAGAGGCTGTTAGCAACTGTGCACCTCTCTCTCTCTTTTTTTCCCCTCTCTCTCTGCTACATTTGCTGAGGTAATTTCTTGTTCAGGGTCATTTGATAAATCTGTTATTTCAAACAATCCTCATTAGAATGTAATATTTACAAGTTAACTCATAGATGCATTTGAAACAAGAAAATAAAAATTTTAAATGTGCTTCCAAAATATAAGCCACTGTAAAACCACTGTTTTCATGTCCAGAAGGGGAACTTGATGGATTTCTTTCAAATCTGAAACCATGACTAGAACCTTCTGTGGCCCAGCCTCTGGTATGGCAGGTTGCTCTTGTCTTACTATGACACATTCATTATCAGAGCCCACAGAATGAATGTTACCTCTCTCTATATATGGACACTTGTTCCAGGGATTGGCACCTCTCCCTAGGACCAGTCATTGTGGACACCAAATTTACAGTAGCCTTAGATACAGGAAACACTGACAGCATTTCAAAAGAGTCCCTTCTAGGGCATGTGTTGTATAACTGAAAAAAATTCAAACTAGATGATCTGAAGAAAAATGTATTTTTTTTCTGCATCACTTCTTGGCCTGTATATGTCCTTGTAGTCAAGAGGAATGACTTCCTTGTTTCAACACCATTCACAACTAGATCTCTACTGCAAAAGACAAAATAGAAACCCCATATGTGCAAGTCTTATGGACCTCAGTCAAGATACAAAAGATTACAAAAATATGCAAGTCAGACTCCTATGGCCACACTGGCAATGGGAATAGCCTGATTGTCCCCACTTGGGAAGACCTGGGATCTCTTGTTTTCACTGGAAAATAATTCTTCTATGAAGTGACAGGTTCAAATGCCCACAGGGGTCCAGGAACCCAGATTTTGATCATATCAGAGGAGCCAAGAATCACATTTGGCATGGCAGGTGATTGACAAGTCTACTTTAAAGCATTTCTCAGCACCTGCTTTTGCAGAAAAGGATGTAATCCTCTTGGTGTCATAGATTATGGCACATCGAGTCTCTCTTGCCCTGAGCTGAGTCAGCCAGGTGAGGAGGAGCACTGTGGGGAGGTATGACAAGAAGGCAAAGATAGCAGTGGTGACACCTTGAAAAGGGACAAACACACATAGGCCCTGCATGAGAAAGGCAATGGCCAAGAGGGGGCCCATAGCACTGAAGAGCTGTCCCTAAGGCCAGAGTTCTGGACAGGCTGAGATGACCCCCTCCTGTGGGACCCAGAACCCAGCTGAACATCCATAGACCTCTGAGGGCAATTGGCCTGGAAGCCTTTTCCAAAGTCTGGGTGATTTCCAGTCTGCTTACTAAAGTGTGGGACAGCTCTGTAACCCTGTCAGCAGTTATTTCCTCCACAGACCTACTCCAACCCACGTGTGGCCCAGTAGGGACTCCTCAGCAAGGCTGGCAGTACAGCAGTTCATCAGAACACAGGGGCTGAGCCTGAGCTCTGACTCTGTCCTTCAGCAGCCTTCTTTTGAAGGCCATAGCCTGCATATTCTCAGCCCATTGAAAGTGACAACATGCTCACTTTAAACAATGTACATGCACACACATTATTACATCAAATATTAAGGATTTCTGTTGAGGATGTGACATCTTGGACAGTTGGGCTACTGTGAATACTGTCTGCCAGTTGACTTTGTCTAAAACCCACAAAGGACTGAAATCTGAAATTTCCCTCTAAGTCCTATACATCCACAAGAGAAAGACAGGGCCTGGCAGGAGATTTGACAAAGAACATCAACTTTTAATTTTAGAACTTGGGTAGCACTTTGTCCCTAGAGACTGGCAAACCCTCAAGAGTTGGAAAGGCCTAGTGTGGGGCACAGGTGAACAGATAACCCTCGCTGTAAGAATTGGTGGAAAACAACCAGGTGGCAGTTAGGTCAGTAACCACCTAGCAATTTTTCTGGGTACTTCTATTGCCTCAGAAATGTTATCTTGTATCCCAGGAAAGGCATGGGACTACTATGGGGAAAGCACATTTCACTGTGTGGCCCACTACTGCAGTGGTACAAGGAAATGCAGGCCTGTGTGGACACAAGGCAAGCTGAACAGAAACAGGATGGTATGGAATGCAACACTATGTAGGTTAAACAGGGATGCCATTTATAAGGACAGGTGCTAATAAAAGCCTAAATATTAGAAGGAAGTAGAGTAGGTATGAATGGGTAGTACAGAATGGGAGAGAGGGACTTGCCTCTGCCATGTTCTCTTTTCCAGAATTTGGAGACCAGCCAGTTGTCTCTATTATGATGGTGGTTGCACACATTCACACCAGACCACCAAGGGTGCTCCCCTTCAGGGGGACTGGTAGGCAGGCGGAACTTTTCCAAACCCCATTTGAAATCCACAAAGCTCTCCCATCTTGGAGCCACTCAGGCCATTCTACAAAGAGCTCCCATAGTCACTCACAGCTTTCTTCAAAGCTAATTCAAACCCTGCAACCTGTAATCCTCAGCTAGACTGAAAGCCTTTTGGCAATAGGTGCCATACCGTGTGTCATCATCAGTCATATCATAATAGAGCATTGCTGAATTTTGCCAGGCAGGGTGCCTACAGCTCTACCTGTGTCACCCATATCTTATTATGATAATCCCAGCCAATGAGTAACATGGGGGTCTCTATTTTGCAAAAAGGAAACAGGTTTGAAAAGTTTCAGTCACCAATGACTATGCACCAGAAAGAGACAGAGCCCACCTGCAATGGCCCTATCAGACCAAGATCAGAGAGGATGTAGAGCTAAAACACAGTGCCTTGGCTCCAGTTCTCTTTCTGCTGTATGCTGACCAGGTCCATCCCAGGTACCCCAGACCTATACGCTACTGAGACCACTTGCCACAATGCCCTTCATTTTGCCCTCAGAATGGCCAGGTCCTTGACCCTTAACCCTGATGGCAAAAGCTCACACCTGCCCCTTTACACAATCCTGAGAGAGGTTCATAATGAGCCCACCCATGCCACACCAGCCAGCAGAAGGAATGATTCCTGGCAGTGACGTTTATGACAAATCCAAACACTCAATATGATGTTTTATCCAAAGTTGATGAGGGATGCCAAGAAGCTCCAACACCTTCTATATCAGGAGGACGAAAGATGACCCTTTTGAGATTAGTTAATTACAGTCCTGCAGATGCAATGAAATGGGTTAAATGAGATTCTGATATCTCATTCAAATCCATGGGGCATCCCAGACCACTGGCTCTCCAAGAGGAACTGCACAGAAATGACTCTGAACCAAATATATGGGACCTCACACAAGTCCCTTGTCTGCAAATTTCTGTCCCTTCAACTATAAGGTGGGGAACAAAGCAAAGCATTTAAAAGTCACATACACTGAGTATGGTGGACTTGCACTGCAGGCCAGGCCTCTTCCCCATCAGCAAGCTCTTGGCCATCACTTGACAAGATCCTACATCTTGCTGGCTATTTCTTCATCTTTTCCATGCAAAGAGGGAGGGAGGGAGAAAGGTTTAGATGGACCTTCAAACATCCTTCACAGTTCCAGGATCTGAAACTGGGATGCCTCTGTCAGCACTGCCAACTGGCCTGTACCCCACTGAAACTTCCCTAACTCTCAACCTCCGAGGCTCCAGCAACACCTTCCTACCACTTATGAATACTCAATAAACACCTGCTGTGTACCAAGGGTATGTGAGGAACAGGGATGTAATGGTGAACAAACTGATACTCCTCTCCTGAGACTTATGGCCAGGTAAGTAACACACTTATCTGGAGCCGAGAAGCCTGAGATCCATAGAATACCTCCCCTCTGTGGAGCCTTCTCCTGCAGTCCATCTCACCACTCATGGTAACCTTCAGTGGACTCTGCTGCCACACAATAAAATTTTCCAATATAACAAATTTTGAGGCTGAGAATTATGTCTTTATTCTTCACCATTCTCCATCCTAGAATACACAGGGGACTTCAGAACATCCACCCAGATACCAAATGTGTTGGGAGCTGGGATTCCTACTCCACATAAAGAGGAGGGGACTGAGGAGTTGCTGAGAGTTCAGAGGCACAGACAACAAAATAAGTCATGGTCTCTATTTTTCAAGCTTTTTATCCAGTGAGTCACACCTACTCTTCCCACAAATAGTTCCAAAGAATCAACTCTCAGTATACCCTCACATAGTGACTCCATGGGAATCAGATGAGCAACTTCATCCCCTCCTATCATATGATTGGTGCATAGACTAAGCACAGACAAGTGGGACCTCTTTGACCCCTAGTTACAGCCTACAAAACTTCTGGTGAAGTTCAAGCCTGAGTTAGTTTATTCCCAATTCTACCCATGTCCCAGACAGGTCAGGAGGGCTCAGGACTGATTCTCTTCTCCCCAGAATGTGCCCTGCAGCACCACTGCCTCTCACAATTGTATCCTCTGTACCCTTGGAGAGTGTCCCCTGCTGTAAGCACAGGGTCCCCATCTCAGGCAACTTCCTTACCACCCATCCCCACCCCTGTTCTAAATCTTCCTTCCAAACAAGGAGAACAACTGATCTTGGACTCATGAAATCTGTCATGTGTGCATAAAGACAGCAAAGCATAATGGGCCCCTGGAGGGTCAGAGGCTGGCATTCCTCACCTGCTGCTACTGCCATTGTTTTACCTACAGCCTCAGTTTCCAGCCCACTGAAGTTCATCTGCGAGCTCTGGGCTAGCCTAACCCAACATGACATCTGCCACTTCTCAGGGTCTCACTCAGCTTCCAGTTACAGTCGTTCAGTTTCTGCCACATTGACTATCCCATCCTGTCTTGAATCTGATGTTAGCCAAGCAGGAGTGGGAAGAAAATGAGGATCTGTAACCTGCAAAGGCATCCCTTGCTCTTTGATAGTGTAATTGCACATAACTCAGATTCATTAGCTTCAAAGATAGTTCAGTTATCCATCTTCAATCAAAATGTTCAAAATGTAAAACTAAAAAATGGATGAAATGGAAATTCAGTGTTTTGGTTTGGATACAAGGTATCCCCCCAAAAGCTCATATGTGAAACTATGCAACAAGGTTTAGAGGGGAAGTGGTGGGGTTGTGAGAGTCTTAACCCAAGCAGTGAATTCATCCCCTTATAAGGATTAACTGAGTGGAAACAAAAGTGGTAGGGTGTGGCTGGAGGAGGTGGTAATAGGGGGAGTAACTTTGGGGTATATATTTTATATCTGGCAAGTGGAGACCTCTATCTCTCTGCTTTCTGAACATCATGTGAGCAGTTTCCTTCTGTCATACTCTTCTGCCATGATAATCAGCCTCACTTTGAGCCCTGAGGAATGGAGTCAATCTTCTATGGACTAAGACCTCTGAGCACAGGAGTCAAAAAGTGACAACTATTGTGCTGGTTTACCCTTGCTTTGTTAGTGTATGATGGAGCCCGCCTTTGAAATTCCACAACATGCTTCAGAAGACATTGAACTTCTGTTAGATGGAAATGAAGAGGACTGTGAAAGGGACAGAGAAATCACTAGACAGCAAGGTGAAAAGGTAAGAGAATGAGGATCTGCAGAGAAGCCATGTTTCCCGCATTCTGCATCTTACTGTCTTTTCATAAATTGCATCCCCTTTCACCATCTGTGAGTGTCACCTGGGCCCCAGGCAGGACTGGCAATGAACAGGGCTAACAGATTTTAGAAAGTACTTTGGTAATAGACTTAAGAACCCACATGCTCTTGGTCTTTGACTTAATATTCCCAAGATTCTGTCTTAAAAAAATGATTTGAAAAGTAGGCTATACTTAAAATGGCATCAAATGAAAAGGCCTAAAGTTCAAAAAAATGCATTAAGAATGAAAAAAAAACCACAGTTTTTTAAAAAAGAAATAAAACCCTATGCTTTGGAAGACAAAGGAAGGTGTTCAAGAAAGAATATTTAGTGAAGTAAGGAGAATGTAAAACTAAATGGATTGACTCCAGAATTTTAAGTTTATCTTTGTGCTTTTCTTGATTTTCCAAATTTTATTAATGAAGTATCATTAATTTATAATCAGGAAAGAAAACTCAAGTCGAATTTGTAAAATTTATAAAATATATGTAGGCACAGCAGAATATCTCTCTTTTAAAAGGTTAAATATTTAGTAACTCATTTGAATTTCTGTTTTTCTAAAATTATTTGAAACAGACTTCATCAAAAGACATCTGAATTGTGTGGCCTTGGCAAATTGCTTGGCCAAGCAAGGTGTCAGTGCTTGGCACAAGGTGAGCACCCAAGGAATGATAGCCCTTATACAATGATAAAATGAAAGATTCACTGGTACAGAGTGGCCTCACACATGCAAGACCAAGAGTTCAATTCGCAGCATGCGTGTGCACACACAGGAAGACTTATGGTTGCCTAGGCAATTTGCAGAGCTCTCGTCTCATCACAATCTAAGAAAGAATGAAGTTAAGGAAGTCAGAGAACCTACAAACCCTGCACTGTGCCTGAGTGTCCAGGACTACAGTGAAGAGTTGCTGAATAAATTAGAAAAAGAGAGATGAAAGGGGACAAAGACATACTTTCTCTAGAGAGCATGATTTTGGGCTACATCAACTGACAAACGAGTAAGAAAATGTACCAGCAGAACCCTAGGGAAGGAGAGGGCAATGTGCAGCTCCAGTGGCCTCAAGGACTCCACCAACCTCGGAGACCTCAGGCAACCTCATCTGTAGGTGGGGCTGTGCAGTTGGATGGTTTCTGCTACCCCTTGTTTCCTTTCTCCTTTAGGTACTTTCATTCTTGTTAATCAATGTAAACATCTTTTTGTAACATACTCAAAATTACAAATGCTCAGATTATAGCTGTATATATATTTTTTATTATTGTAAACAAATGGGATACATGTTGTTTCTCTGTTTGTACATGGCGTAAAGCATACCATTTGTGTAATCATAAATTTACATAGGGTAATGTTGTTTGATTCATTCTGCTATTTTTTCCCTTCCCCCCCACCCCTCCCACCCCTTTTCCCTCTATAGAGTCCTTCCTTCCTCCATTCTTGCCCCCCTCCCGAAAACCTAACTCCAGCCCTAACACTAACCCCTCCCAACCCCCATTATGTGTCATCATCCACTTATTAGCGATATCATTCTTCCTTTGGTTTTTTGAGATTGGCTTATCTCACTTAGCATGATATTCTCCAGTTTCATCCATTTGCCTGCAAATGCCATAATTTTATCATTCTTTATGACTGAGTAATATTCCATTGTATATATATACCACAGTTTCTTTATCCATTCACCAATTGAAGGACATCTAGGTTGGTTCCACAATCTGGCTATTGTGAACTGAGCAGCTATGAACATTGATGTGGCTGTATCTCTGTAATATGCTGATTTTAAGTCCTTTGGGTATAGGCCAAGGAGTGGGATAGCTGGGTCAAATGGTGGTTCCATTCCAAGTTTTCTAAGGAGTCTTCACACTGCTTTCCAGAGTGGCTGTACTAATTTGCAGCCCCACCAGCAATGTATGAGTGTACTTTTCTCCCCACATCCTCGCCAACACCTGTTGTTGCTTGTATTCTTGATAATCACCATTCTAATTGGGGTGAGATGGAATCTTAGGGTGGTTTTGATTTGCATTTCTCTTATTACTAGAGATGTTGAACACTTTTCCATATGTTTGTTGATTGCTTGTAGATCATCTTCTGTGAAGTGTCTATTCATTTCCTTAGCCCATTTGTCGATTGTATTATTTGCATTCTTGGTGTAGAGTTTTATGAGTTCTTTATAGATTCTGGAGATTAATGCTCTATCTGAAGTATGATTGTAAAGATTTTCTCCCACTCTGTAGGCTCTTTCTTTGCATTGCTGATAGTTTCCTTTGCTGAGAAAAGATAGCCTCTTCACCAAATGATGCTGGGAGAATTGGAAATTCATATGCAACAGAACAAAACTAAACCCATATCTCTCACCATGCACGAAACTAAACTCAAAATGGATTAAGGATCTCGGAATCAGACCAGAGACCTTGCATCTTATAGAAGAAAAAGTAAGTCCAGAGCTTCAACATGTCGGCTTAGGACCAGACTTCCTCAACAGAACTCCCATAGCACAAGAAATAAAAGCAAGAATTAATATATTTTTATTAATGTAAAAAATACTTAAGAAGACAATGCTCAAATGAGAAGGGAGGAGAAGTGAGTGAGGGAGATATCTATCTATCTATCTATATCTATCTATCTATCTATATATATGTATATATATAAAGGGAGAAATGTAGAGTGAGGAGAAGAGTGAGACTGAGGAGAAAATACAGAGAGGGACAAGGAAAGATGTAGAGAGGGAGAAAGGAAGAGATTGATTTGTCATTTAGAATTTCTGAATTCACTGGCTATATGCAAACCAATATGGTCAGTCATCCAGTCCTCCTGAGTCCTCTGAAGGATTTTGTCTGCATTTCTCTGCTGCTGGCTATATGTGATTCTGATTAGGTTTGCGAATGGAAGGGAGTTGTCAGTGGGGAAGAAGAGTAAAATCAGAAAGTGATGTGAAAGGCAGGAGTCAGGTGGGAAGTGGGAGGGGACATGAAATAAGGGAATCCTTAGGGACTGCGAATTTGGGATAAGATGGAATGAAGGCTCTGGCAGTTGCCTTGAAGTTTGGGAGTTCAGGGATATGAATGGGTAAAAGGGTTTCTAGGAGATGTTCCTGCCATGTTTTGTAGTTTAAAGTTTTTCTTTGAGGGTTAGGCTTATGTTTCTTTTGGATGTGGCATTGTTCTGAGATAGGCACATTGGTAGATTGCAAACTTTGTAACAGATTCTTTGCATTCATGTCGAAACCCCTTGCAACATAAGTTTTGCAACTTCCTGGTCAAGAAATGAAGTCTGGGGGAGGTTGTGACAGGAGTATTACAACTTCAAAGCCAGCCTCAGCAAAGGCAAGGTGCTAAGAAACTCAGTGAGACCCTGTCTCTAAATAAAATACAAAAATAGGGCTGATTATGAGGCTAAGTGGTGAAGAACCCCTGAGTTCAATCCCTAGTGCCAAGAAAAAAAAGGAGATCTATGCATTTCTCCCTCTTGAATCTGAGTGTGGCCATGTGACTTGGTCAATGTGGTGTTGGTAAATGTGAATCAAGCAGAAGCTAGAGAAGTAAGTGGAAATTGGCACCTGCCTCTCACTGTTTCTCTACCATGAAGGATCCACACCAACCATGCTAGATGAGAGTGACATGACCTGGTTTCCCCATTGACTCTGCCACCTACCAGACATGAATGAGAACACTGACTGCTGATTGCAAATACACAAGCAAGTGTCCCTACCATCATATGAATAGAGACCAGCTGCCTCTGTGAGCTTAGCTCAAAACAGGAATCCATGGACTGATAAAGAAATACACTTTTTCTTTTGTATTGCGGATTGAACCCAGAAGCACTTAATCACTTGGTCAATCCCCAGCCCTTAAATTTTATTTTGAAATAGGGACTCATTAAGTTGTCAGGGTCTCACTAAGATGCTGAGGCTGGTTTGAACTTGCATCCACCTGCCTCAGCCTCCTGAGCCAGTGGGATTAGAGGCATGTACCTCTGATGGTGCCCAGCATGGTTGTTGTTTTAAGCTGCTAAATTCTGGGATTGTTAGTTGTGCATCAAAAGCTAGCTGATAGAGGCAGGAAAGAGTTTGTTATTATGTGATGATGATGGGGCTGTGTTAATGCTCAACAAGTAGTAGCCTATAAAGTAGCAGCTGCAGCCAGTTCCCCAGAGAGCTAATGCTGGTGCATTTAGCAACATGAGTGCCCCTGGAGCTTGTGCTTTGCAACATGCCTGATGCAGGAATACCTGACACCACTCTGTCTCATGGCTTCCTGGGGCAGTGAATCCCCCAGTTCTCCTTGGTGATCCATCTCACTCAGAGAGTTTGGGTTAGTGACATGTTCTTTCTTACATTTAGCCAAAGGCAGCAGCTTTGCTAGTGAGAATATATTTTATATTTAGAGAAATCTTGGGTCCAGGGGAAATGAGAGGTGAAGGAGAGAGACCAATAGTCCTTTGCACTCCTCTCTCTGCCTACCCTGTACTTCTGCCTGAAGACATCTGCTAGGTTCTGAAATGGGACAGCCTGTTCCTGTGGGATGACCCTGTTACCTGGTTGGGATGGTTCGCCTATCACCTATCCAAGGGTGTTAGGGAATCCGGGGGTTGAGGAAGAAAGGACAAAGTCACAGCACAAGACAAGGAAGAGAACAGACATTGTGCTGGGTGTACAACATGGGATGTATGTGGTAGGTATATGGGACAGTGTGACATACAATGTTGGGTGCAGAGGAGGGATGCCATTCTCTGTGAACCTGATTTTCTATGCTCAAGGGACAATTTGTACAAGTTTTGGGTGTATTCAACTACTGTTCATGAAATCAAATCAAGAGGTTTATCATTCATTCATTCTTTCATCAAGTATTTTCCAAATAGTCTTGGGATACAGTGACTACAATATTAAGAGTATGTGAATTCATGGAGCTTCTCTTCAGAGGGGAAAATACCAAGTGAACAATTGGTTATATAACATATTTTGGATGCATGAAGATTGTAAGATGTGATGTCTTGAGATACAGTGGTCAGCAAAGGCCTTACTGAAGAGGTGAGGTTTGAAAGGAATCATGAATTAGTGCAGGAAGTGGGCTGTGACTTCTGGAGGAAACCACTCCAGGCAAAGTGCACAGGAAGTGCACAAGGCTGGGTGGAGTATGTAGTCAGGATGTGATGAGGTTGGTTGAAGGCTGGAACTGGGGAGGAAGTTGGAAACCTGCATATTGTATGCTGGGCCTCATAGGTTATGAAAATAACTTTCCTTTGAGTTATGTGAAGTTTCCTGGGACACCATTAAAGATGGAGGGCAAGGGAGTAATTTGATTTGATTTTCATCCTTAAGGGATCTTCTGCATGTTGTAGAGGAACAGAATACTCTGAGGGAGCCCTGGAAAGATGGATTCTCCAACTGTGGCTCCACCACTGGCTGACCTTGGCATGTATCTGAACTTTTCTGAGTCTCAGTGTTCTTATACAAAAATTGGTGACAACAACCATACATACAACATTAATTCATCACATTGTGAAAAACTACTTTTTGAGGATCTGTTCTGTGCCACTCTATGAAGTGCTGATGTATATTGAGGACTAAGCAATACCCACTGGGGTCCAGGTGCCCCTTAACCACAGTGAAGTTTGAGAAATGATGATCATGCTATACCTTTATTATTAGTCAGTTGGTGTCTTGGCCTGATGGAGGAAGCAGTTTTGTGTACAGGACTTTCATGTCCTTGGCTAAATTTATTGCTTAGCATTTAATTTTTCTCAGTGTTGTAAATGGTATTGTTTTCTTAATTTTGACAGGCCATTATTAGTATATTTTGACAACTGATTTTTGCATGTTGATTTTGTATCCTGAAATTTTGCTGAATTCACTTATTAGTTCTTACTAGTAAATGTGTGTGCATGTCTGTGTAAAATGGAATATAACTTTCTAAATGCTTTCAAAACCACTTTCTCCCTCTCTATTAGGAGGCTGTGCATGAATGCTCTTTGCAGCTAACAAATACCGAGTGCAGATATGGAGAGAACTCTGATCATTCTATGCTGATACTGTATAGATAGACATAGTGGATCACAATTGCCAGTGTGCTTTGAACTTGTCAGTTACACAAAATCAAGTATAAATGGCTAATATTCCAGGTCAAAACTGTTGGCAGAAGAGAGAAACATTCGAGAGATCTTTGCACACGTTTTCAATTTTCTTAGTGTTAAGATGGGACCTGTGAATAAATTTGTGTGTATCCCAGCATGTCAGAATTTTCACAGGTAATGGTAGATGCTTAGTACAAAATAGCTCTTGCTTTGTGGGATCTCTTTTCACACCATAAATGAGGTGTAAATAATTTTCTAATTTAGGAAAAACAGAAGATTTTCCTGTTAGAGAAAGGAAGCTTTACTTACTCTAATGGTAATGGCATGCCTCACTGAAAACATCAGTTTAGGGAACTTCTGGAAGTTCAGATTAAAGCTACAAATAGAAGCTGTGCATATCATGATTATACATGCAGCTGTAAAGAATATGGTGTGACTAAAAAGGTGAAGAAATTCAGCCACTTCCACCATTGAACAACATGTCCAGGAGTCAACTCTGTTCTCTGTTTGTCTCACACTCTGGGATTAGGAGGGAGGGCAGCCACTTAAGCAGTGGCTTCGTGCATTGCTCAAAACTCAAGACAACCTCACTTGGGTCCCAGGAGCAGCTTTATTTTGACTTTTGTAGAGATCTTGAGTCCAGGAATTAGAACATATGGAATCATCTGCTTTGGCAACTCCATTGCTCATCAGTCTGTAAAGAGCACACTGATGGAACCCACTAGCTTTTTGAAGCACATGGAATCAAGTAGCCAAAGCCTTCCCTTTTCTTCCTTCACCTGACAGACAAATTGTTACTGAGTTTCTTCCAGGATCCCATGTGGTCCTGCCTGTAATTACTGATTACTTCCATTTCCGGTGGTTCACCTCATGACAGTCCATTAGCATAATGAGAGGGTCCCACAACCTGGCAACCAGGGGTGGAATATGTTCCAATGAGACTCTGACTCACTCATTTTATTGGGTCAAATTTTGGTTGCCTCTGCCCTTGGCTCATCTCGCTTCTGTGGGCAAAAGTGTGCAAACCACCCCTCTGTCCTGCCAGGTTATACCCCCTGCCTGCCCCCCCCCATCCAAACTCTGGATGACCCATGGAGTCTCTCCTGTGTGATGAAAGAGCGCTTTTTATTTCTACTCCTAATCCTGAGGACTTCTCCTTCCTTCATGCTGTAGATTTGTCCTCCAGTGAATACGGCCCACTTTGTCAGGGACCAAGAAGAAGTTCTCATTCTGAGGACGTTCTGACCTTTATGATAAGCAGCAGCCCAGGGAGCATTTTGCGGTTGCCTCCCCTGCACAAACACCCTGCAGCTGAAGGCTGACAGTTCCCCGAGCGTGCCCCCTCCCCACTCCTGGCTGATAGTTCTGCCTATGGCCCGCCGGTGTGAACTTGCACCTTATCAGGAGCCCAAAAGAAAAACACAGCCAACCAGCCTGTGTCTCATCATACCCCTCATTCCCTCAGCATAAATATCCTTGAGAACAATAAAAATTTGCAGCTTGATCAGAATTCCTGTCTTGCTGTCACTCCCTGTGTCTCTTGTCCCTTCATTCCTTCTCTCTTAGGTTTGCCGTCCTGCGTTGATGTCCCATGGGTTGGGACACCACTTATCATCTCTTCCACACATATCATCATCTGCCTCTTGCTTGCTTTTTCCTATGAGATGAAAATGATTTATTATTTTCCCTGTCTGTTCACCTTGGTCCACTTCTTTTATATTATAATTTTATTTCCCCCTTTCAAAATAAAAGTAGTGATAAACCCTACTGTTATAATTACCTATTTACAACTATGTAAAATATGAACTGTCCCTGTCCCTTTTCCCAAGAGGAGATATGCTTTTAACTTTGCTGACATATCTAGAAATACTATCTTTTCACATGTTTGGGAGCTTTGATCCACTTATTTTTTCCCATTGTTTTAAGTGTGCCACATCGCTGTCATTATTTTGTAATGTATTTCTTTCATTTTGGTTTAAAAATGTGAAACAATTCCAATTAAAGAAAAACTGTAAGTACAGCACATAACTATATTTTCCTCAGTCATTTGCAAGAGATTTGTCCAGATGATGTCCCTCCCATTACTACCATCTCATTCTCAACCCTCCTTTACCTTTTGTTGGTTGTCTTAAAGATGTCCTTTAGCAAAACAAATCAGCCTAAAGTCTTGCATTGAGAGCAGATGTTCATCTGTTAAGGTTTCTTCAGTCTTGAATAATTTCAGTTTGCCCTGACTCTCATAACCTTGACTTTTGGAGATGATGGACTTTTTAGTAGAATGTCCTCTAGTTTAGGTTGGTCTGATGTTTCCTCATGGCTTAACTTCAACTATGACTCTTCACAGGAATATAATAGTGATGCTATCTTTCTTTATTTTTTTATGGGGTATGTTTCAGTTAGTCTTGATACTGGTTATGTTTACTATGGTTACTTGATTAATGTGGTACCTGCCAACTTCTCTTCTCTCAAGTTATTTTTTTCTCCCTTAGTTAATAATAAGTATTTGGGGAGGAAAGTCTTTCATACTGTGTAAGTATCCTGTTCCATGAAACTTTAAAATTACTCTCTTATTTTCTAATTTGTAGCAAGACATTCCTTTGGATTGCAATTGTACACTATGGGTTATATAATGTTACTATCATGATCTATCTGAGCACTCAAAAATGTCCCAGATCTGGTCAGTAATAACCCCTTCAAGCTGGTTCTATCCTGTTGGCAGATACTTTCATTCTTTGAGCACTTTCCAGCCTTCTGGCACAAGAAGAGATTCCAGGATCATTTTGTACATTTCCTGCTCCAACCCTGGAATAAGCCATGGTTCCAAGGTGACTTGCTTCTTCATAATAGAGAATGGGATTTAGAAATCAAGATGTGGGCACCAAGTGTGCTCATTGTTATTGGGGTTATTGCTGTCCCCCATACAGAACATCTGTACACATGTATACACTTCTACATTTACATCTTTCTTTTTATTTATTTTATTTTTGTACATTTTGTTATTGACCTTTATCCCTACTATTTTTTCTCTTGAAAACTTTTTTTGTTCTAATTATATATGACAGTAGAATGCACTTTGACACATCATATATTAATGGAGTATAACTTCTCATTCATTTGGTTGTATATGATGTAGAATCACACCCATTGTGTAATCATATGTTACATCTTTATTTCTATAACTATCTCTCTGTGCTGAAAATATTGATATCTCTCATTGCAAACAAACAGCATTGTTCATTCAGTCTTCTCCCCACCCCTTTCCATTTCTCCAGTGGTGAGAATTCTGGTTTCCTTTATCATTATCATACTGACACTTTGGATCAATTTCCCAAGCTGTACACAACCTTCCATTGCTCCCACTGCCCTGCCAACTCCCTGTGCTAATGCTTTCCTGACCCACATAGGCCCCGAAGCCCAAGACAGGACAGCTCCCTGTGGGAATATTCTCACCCCTCTCAGTGCTCAGATTCTGAGGACACCACAGTTTACTCCCTCTTCCCCACTCAGGCAGACTTTGCTTACTTTGCTTGACTCTACCTAAAGAAAATTGGACTTTATTGTTCACAAAGGGAGGGAAGAGAAGAGGAAAGCCCCAACATACATTTAATGTACTGTCCATCTCTACAAAATGTCAACTTTCTTGCCGATTATCATTCCATGGTCTAAAAGACAAATTCCATCACTTACTGTGGCACAGTGGATCACTCTGGAGTATTAAGGTAAGTTTTGTACCTATTAATATTGGCTTGTATTATCTGGAAGGAACAGAAACAACCTGTGGTTGACAGCTTCTAAGATAAATTGACTCCACTTAATGTACCTTTACTCTTTCTGTCCTTAGCAGCATCATCCACAAACCCAGGCATTAGGTATTTTTCCCTGCCTGGGGATTTACAGCCCCCATACCACCAGTCCTCCAGCCATAACTTCCATGTTGGTGGCATAATGGAGTCAGGGAGAGTACCCACTTGGGGTCCATAATTCTCTCCTCTAAACCATGCCCAGAATATGGACATTTCTTCCCCAAACAGCCCCTGATTCTGCATCTAGGTCCTGTGCCAGTCTCCCCAGTTCAGGGTCAGAGGCATCCCTAGAACATGTATCCCTGAGCTGAGGACAGGGAGACAGTGAAAAGGTTGGGTATGCAGACTGGGGCATTTGGACAGAGCACCTACAAGGTGATTTCTGGTGCAGAGTAGAGCCGAGGGTGGAAAAAAAAGGGTTAACAGGAATCCCAAAGGTCTTGAGCATGTGAAACTCACCTTAGGTTGTTAGGAAAAAATATTCATCAAGGTAGAGGGACAAAGCATGTTTTATTTTCTAGCTATTAGTTTGCTTTTGAACTTTCAAATATTTAGATTATGGTGTATGAATCCACATTTACATTATTTCCTGAGAACTATCAAATATTGAAAGAGTTATCTCTTGCATACAGTAGGCACTCACGTGAGAGTTTTCTTTAAGTACTTGTATAGTACTTCTGATATTTTTTCCATGGGGGCCCACTCTTATCTGCTCTGATGTATAGCATGACTTGGGCATCCCCACTCAAAGAGCCCGCTGTACACATCTTCAGAAAGATTCATATCATCTCCTGTGTGTGTGTCCATCCTGCCTGACCTGCACAGAGCTGATTTGGAGACCTGTTGTTAGATCTGTCAGTGGAGATCCATTGTGAAGTTCCTTGCTCCAGTGCCACCCAGCACAGGCAGAGGGTCTGCTCTTTTTCTCCAAGTGAAACACAGTGAAGGGCACACAACTGATAACACACTTACACTAGGTGACACCGTGCCCTGCTCCCCCTCTGAATGGTCTTTATGGCCCTGCTTATGACCAGATCATCCTTAGCACTCTCCAGAGAGTGCTCTCAAACTTTTGTCATTTGGATAACCAAAGCATAAGAAACGATAGTAGGTCATCCATTGATGCAAGCCACCACATTACAGAAAACACATCGGCCTGACCATCCTTTCTTTTCTTGCAGCACTTGCAGGTTGCTTTCTCTCTCTCTCTCTCTCTCTCTCTCTCTCTCTCTCTCTCTTCCTGTGTTACCTGGAAGAAGGTAGTTGAATTAAAAAGGTAGATTACTCTGCATAATGAAGAACAAGCATATTTCAGTTTCTTCTTGTGGGTAGGGTCTGAGGCCTCTGGAATGGTTAGAAGAGAAGGAATAGGGATGAATCAGGAGAGAGGAAGGGGTATGGGGGAAATGAATAGGGTAGGCCTAAAAGGGGCAACCAGTGGACTTGAAGATTAATAATGCTTCTCCAATAATGTGACATTCATTAATATCTATATATAATATCTTGCAGGTAAAGGTACTCAAGATCATCTTAAAATATTTGTCTTTTTGAATTAACATTTTACACTTATTTAAAATATCTTATTTTCTACCTATTTTTAAAAAGTGATAGCTTCTACTTCTACACATTTTATACTTCATAAAAGTTTTCACATTTAGTATAGTGCTATGGTTTGGATCTGGAATATTTCCCAAAGGTCCATGTGTTAAAACCTTGGTCCCCAGGATGGTACTATTGGGAGGTGCTATGAGCCTTTAGGAGGAGAAGCCTAGTGGGAGGGACTAAGGTCATGGGGTGTTCCTCTGAAAGGAATTACAGGACCCCACTTCTTCCTCTTCCTCTTTGCTCCCTGCCTTGGGATATAACTGATTTTGCTCTACCATGTACTCTTACCATGATGTGCTGCCTCACACCAGGCCCAAAAATAATAGGGCCAATTTTTCATTGACTGGAACCTCCAAAACTCTGAGCCAAAACCAACCTACCAACAAACAAAAACCAACCTTTTATTCTGTAAGTGAGTTATTATTTTATCTTTATAAATTAGTTATCTCAGGAATTTTTTTCATGGTGCTGGAGATTGAACACAGGGCCTTGTGCATGTGAGGCATACAGTCTACCAATTGAGCTATATCTCCAGCACTTATCTCAGGAATTTTGAGAGCCAGTTAGTCAGAACATACATGTTGTGGAAAGTTGAACTTCTGTTTTACTTTGTAGTGTTAATACAGTCTACCTTTTATTTTCACTTGAAAAATACATTTTGCAGGGCATCAGATATGCTCCTGAGTCTAAGAAAATCTGCACAGGCATTTACTATTGTTGTATTAGTACTGGAACAATCTGTGAGGGTGTCATTAGCAGGGGAGCACCAGATTACTAAACACAATCACCTTCACATAGGTAAGCACACTCTACTCTGTCATGGTTCTCTCTAACAAACACCCTAGGCTCAAGGTTCTAACTAGTAATCCTAGGAACAACTTCAACAAATATTTCAATAAAACAGGAAAACTCTTTATTTTTTTAAGTAAACAGATATGAAGTCAGCATTTTGTCGACAAGATACAAAATTCATATAGATTTAAGTTATATTTTTTGGTAACTTGCTTGTGAATCCTTCCTAACTTTTTTCTTATTTTAAAATAAAAGGCCATGGGTAACGTAGAATTTACCTCTTCAGAGTCACTTGTATTTACAGCTTTTCATCCTCTTAAAGTTCCTGTTTAAAACCATCAAATAAACAAACTGAAACATGATTGTAGATCAGTTACTTACTTAAATGGGACTTAATTTTTAAAAGTCTGGAAATTCTGTTTTGAACTTCTCCAAGCATCTTATTTGATCCCCACAAGATGGCCATGTGGTACTTGGCAGAATCATTACCCACAAAGATAAGGTGAGAATTTGTGCAGTTTGGGGAAAATAATGAGAGCAAAACACATCTTGTTGGTGAGTTGCTGCTCATTACAGTGAGTGAATCCACTAAGCCAAAATTTCAATTGTCTTGTGTATGAGCTTAAGTCAGTTGTAGTCTCAAAAGCCTGCTACTTTATTTTCATTACTTTTTAAAAATGTTTTTCATTATACCTTTATATTAAGCTCAATGTCCATAGAATTTTAAAAATCCTGAGTGTAATCAAAACTAATCATAAAAATGGAAAAAATTGAATACTAACAATTTATAATTTTATTTCTAACAATACAGTTTTAAATGTTAATTACTTAAAAAAATTCTTTGGGGCTCAAATAATGATTTACAAGTGGATATTATTTCTAGAAGAAAATTTAAAAATAAAAATTATTTCTAATACAAAATTCTACTAAAGAGGTAAAAAGAGAAATTGAACAATAGCTGTTTCTTCAGAACATATATTTGTTCACTTCTTTTCATAAACACATATCAATTTTAGTTCAGCAAATTATATTATAGTGTTGGAGAGAAGAAGGGAGTGGTGATTTGTGAACTTCCCAGTTTCTTGGAGATTTACTTGCCCTGAGCAAAGAAAGAGAACTGACCTTAAATAAACTACAAGTTACACAGCTGGGCACTCAGTAGCAAGATGAACATAATAAAGCAAGAATTAAAAGGGGTGAATGTAATTGAATAACACCTAAAAGGCATTTCAGCTGCCTGCAAAAGCTGCCAAAGTAGAGATAATTATCTTTTTTGATAATAAGCCTCCACTCTGGTTTCAAATGCATATTTTGAAAAAATTTTAAATATATTTTTTCTTTGTTCTAATTAGTTGTACATATCATTGGAATGCATTTTGACACATTATACATAAATGGCATATAACTTCTCATTCACTGAATGTTTTCTCTGATATGTGAATGCTAATTCACAATGTTGGTAGGAATAGAGGTATTTTTGACTAAACAGTGAGGAGTGAAGAGAGGGGAGGAGGCATGGGGTAGGAATGACAGTAGAATGATTCAAACATTATTACCCTATGGTCATATATGATTATGTGAACTTTGTAACATGTACCACCAAATGAGAGGTTATACTTCGTTTATGTATGATATTTCATAATGCATTCTACTGTCATGTATAATTAATTAGAACAAAGAAAAAGAAAAAAACTCATAAAAATTACAATGCCATGTAGGAGAGTATTGTAGAAATAGATGCATGTTTATTATTTTATATATAGCTGTGGATATAAATATATATGTGCATATATATATATATAACTGACATAATTGCTTAATGATCATAATTGCTTAAATTATGTATGTACTCATAAATATAGCATATTTTACATATATGTACAACACATATATAATTATCTATACATACATATAATAATTTTTGACTATATTTTCTGCAATTTCACTTACAGTCGACCTGTCTGAAAAAATGCAATGGAAAATTCCAAAAGTAAATAATAGATAAGTTTTAAATTGCACACCATTCTGAGTACTGTGTAGAAATCACACACCATCTTGCTCCATTCTACCTACAATGTGACTCATCTCTTTGTCCAGCACACCCATACATTAGTCACTTAGCAGGCTTAGTGGCCATATTGATTAGCAGGTCAACTATTGAGATATCCCAGGGCTTGTTTTCAAGGAAATTTGCCTTACTTATTAGTGACCCTAAAGCACAAGATTAGTTATGCAAAGGAGTCACCTTCAAATGAACTCTGGTACCATGTGGCAATGCTGCAGGGTGCATGGTGATAGTATACATAGAGTTTGGTGCTATCTGTGCTTTTGGGCATCTGTTGGGGGGCTTGGAAAGGACAGGGGTGGGTACTATGCATGCATGCACATGCACACGCACAAAGGGTGCATCCATATACTAAAAGGTTAGGGGGAAGAGAAAAATAAGAATAGACTAAGACAAGACTAAATAAAAATCTAGGCTACAAATATGTGTCCTGTTAAGTTCTACATGGTGGCTAAAAGGAACCTGTAATTTCAACTCAAATTTCCTAGTGTTTAATAAAAAGAAAAAAGTTTGCTTTGCCAATAAGATTTTTTTTAAAAAATGTGCTCTGTATAAGGGGAAGCAAAACATTTTTAGCAATAAAATATGAGAATGTTTCTCTTGAGATTTCTTCAAGAAGGCATTGCTTGACTTAATGGATGAGACTTCAGTAACATCCTTAGAGCAAACATGACAACAAATATATTTAAAATGCTATGTCTTAATACAAGCTTAACACATAACAACAAAATACAGTTCAAAATACAATAGCATTTAAGCAATTTAGACCAATTCCACTGTTCTTCAATGGTGTCTGTTGACCTGGGGTGGGAAACAAAGTTATTTGCATGACTATGAATAGCATATGTTTTAGGGAATACTTTGTTAATATAATTGACTTCCTGATGAAAGTTGGGTGCTATAATTTCGGTCTTAATTGTTCTCCCAAAGGTTTGGGTCTTAAAAGTTTCCCCAAAATTGAGCTAAATACTTAGTCCCCAGTTTGGTACTATTGGGAGGTGATGGAAACTTCAAGAGGTGGGGTCTAATAGGAGGTCTTTGATCAGTGTGAGGTATGCCCTGGGAGGGGATTGTGGGACCTTGGCCTCTTTCTCTCTCTTTCACATCCAACCACAAAGTGACCAGCTTTGTTTACCTAAGTGCTTTCCCCACAAGCCCCAAAGTTATGAGACCAACTGACCAGGGACTGAAACTTTTGAAACTATGAGACATAATTAATGCATCCTCTTTACAAGTTGTTTATCTTGGGAATTTGTTTCAGCAATGAAATCTGACTAACATATTGGTGCCTATGCTAAAGGAAAATGGGAAAAAAATACTCTATTTTGACTAACCTAAGGTATTTAAAATATTTCACAGGGAAAGAAAAAAAAACTAGAAACATAAAACACCACAATGTGAGATTCTCGGTGATGAGTGTGCTGGTAACTCCCCCTGCTCGCTCTCTCTCTCTCTCTCTCTCTCTCTCTCTCTCTCTCTCTCTCTCTCTCTTTTCTCTTTTTTTTTTTTTTTTTGTACCGGGGATTGAACTTAGGGGCACTTTACCATTAAGCCACATTCCCAACCTTTTAAAAAATATTTAATTTTGAAACAAGGTCTTCTAAGATGCCAAAGCTATTCTTGAAATTGTGATCCTCCTGCCTCAGCCTCCTGAACTGCTGAGATGATAGACATGCAACATTATGTCTGAAGAACTTTTTTTCCTATTGTTACTTATAGTTCTATGTACGTTTTAACAGAATTACTTTGGCTTCTGTGTTGAAAATGACCAGGGGAGGGCAGAAGAATGTGACCAGACAAGAAGCTTCTTACTGGCTTCATTTTCATAGAAATGGGAAATGGGCATATTATGTATTTAATTAATATAGATTTTAATAAAATACACATTTTATTTAATAAATTTTGGCATTAGCAAAGTTTTAAGTAAAAGTTTTAAAAAGTACTATGTACCATGCAATCTTAGCTATTTTAAAATATGGTTACACAAAGAAACAGAAGAATGTATTCCAACGTTAGCAATTATAGCTGCATGATAAGTTTATGTGTGATTTTTTAAAAAAATGTTTTTCAAATTGTCAATGGACCATTATATTATTTATTTATTTATGTGTGGTGCTGAGAATTGAACCTCGTGCCTCACACATGCCAAGGCCAGTGCTCTAACACTGAGCCACATTCCCAGCTCCCTTATGTGTAATTTTTAAAAATTATTCTTTTGCATGTGTTAGTTTTATAGTTGAAAAGAATTTAAAACTTAGTTTTCTCAAACTTCAGCTTTAGCACTGTTCTAACATAAAAGGGGAAAATGATTCACCCAAAACTTAAAATGTTTACTTCTAAAAACTAATCCATACAGTGACCCCTGTTGCCTATGGAATAAAATCAGGTCCCTAGTGGGAGTCAGAAGGCCCTGCAAACTTATGTCCACTTCTCTAGTTCCTCAAATCTGGACTTCAACTCCCAACCTGTCAGTTCTTCCAGACATTATTTGATATAATCTGCCTGACCTCCTCCTCTGACTGCATACCTCTCTTAACTAATGCAGTCACCATGCAGTCCAATGTCCCCTTCCCTGGAAGCCTCCCTGGACTTGACCTCTCTGCACAACCACCTCCAGTCAGAAACCTCCATCACACTGATTTTAAATTATTTCCTATCTGTCTTTTGTCAAGTAATCCACCTGTGTCTCATCCTTGTTTATCCAGGCATGAGTATTGCTGTAGGCGAGGAATGGCACTCCATGAAGACGGACGATATCTGACCCAGGATAGAAATCTTTTGTGTGGAGATGTTGTTGGTAGTCACCTGAGGGGTCTCCTGGTTCTCTACACTTAGATGCTATATTTAAAAGAAAGGTCCAAATAATTCATTTGATTAGTGTTCAGAAGATGTGACTTACCCAGGATCCCTGAGCTGGTGGGTGTCTTGTGTCCTTCCTTCCTCTTCCTTGACCCACAGGTAGACTACATTACCCAGGCTTCCTTACAGTTAGTTGTGCCCATGTGACTGAATTCTGGCCAGTGACATGGGAGTGGAAGTGATAAGTATCACTTCCAGGCCTGGCCCATAAAAATCTCCCATAGATGACATTCCAGTCTCTCTCCTCCATTTCTCACTGAGATGCTGACATCCTGAATGAACTGGGAAGCTGAACACAGAGGAGCCACCCTCAGACCAGATCCCTGAATGACTGTGAGGAGCAGAGCCCCTTACTCCCATCAACCAATTACTGTATGGACAAGAAATACATTTCTCTTGTGTAAAAACTCAGAAATTTTAGATTCATCAATAACTTTAAGAAATATCTTCAGTGGTTTCAAAGTTCAGGTAGGAGAACCCAAGTTCAAAGGCAACCTCAGCAACTTAGCTCTAAGTAATTTAGCAAGATCCTGTCTCACAATAAAAAATAAAAAGGTCTGGGGACTTAACTCAGTTGGTTAAGTACCCCTTGGTTCAATATTTCTGGTTCAAAAAAAAAAAAAAAAGAAAGACTTTAGGTTTTATTCCAGTTCACACACTCACACACTTGCCTTCCTTTGGGCAGTGAAGAGCGCATAGTACAGGGTGCTTAACTTGACCTCTTTATGGCATGATCATCATGCACTGTCAAGGATCTTCCACCTAAGAAGGATTACAAGTTCTCCTCATTGACACTTTGTCATATGAACCTAGGACAAAACGTCATTGTTACTGGTTAGGTTATACACCTAGTCATGACTATACATACACTTTCTTTGTACTTATTCTTTATTTGTACTTGGCAAAAAGTTTTCTTTAAAGACCAAATAGTACATATTTTGGACTTCCGATTCATTTCTTCTTTATTAGATTTTTGTTGTTAACAATTCTTTACAAGTATAGAAACAATTCTTAGCTCATAGGTCTTATAAAAACAGGTTGCCAGTTAGATTCAGCCTAACTGAATGGGTCATGGTTTGTGGTTCATAGGCTTCAGACCAGATTTGGCCCACAGGATCCCTGTCCTATGAAGGCAAGAAACCTTATACTACAATGCCCCTCCCGGGCCCTCATAAAGCAAGTGTTCTCCATAATGTATAGGACATGGAGCTTCTCAGGCGTAGCTCCTCCACTCCTAGCACCTCCTCAAACAGAGGCAGTCCTCAGAGATTGGACTGTATATATTAACATCAGGGAGTGTTATGCTTTTGATGTTAAATGTCTCCCAAAGGCCATGTTTTGAAGCTTGTTCACCAACTTGTGGCATTGTTGGTGGAACCTTTAAGAGTAAGACCTAGTAGAAGGAGATTAGGTCACTGGGGTGCCCCTGAAGGAACTCTGTCCCTTCCTTTTGCTAGGAGGCAAGCCACTTTGCTCCACACATGCTCCCTGCCTTGATCTTCTGCCTTACCACAGGCCCAAACTGATGGGCCAAGCAACCACGAATCAAATTAAAACTTTCCTCCTTTAAGTTGATTTATCTTGGGTACTTTGTTACAGTGATGGAAATCTGGTTACCACAGGGAGAAAAGGAGGAATAGGTGACAGAAAACAGACTTTGGAATTAATAACAAAAAAGACCTAAGTTTGAATCCTGGCCCTACCATTTATTATGGATAGTACATTGGAATGCCTTGGCAGGGATATTTCTCTATCTGAGTAAAGGGAATATTTTAATCCATTCAATAGCTCCATCTCAAGGGACAATGTTTTCCATATAACAGGTTCAAAAGAGAGCAAGGATAATAAAGATATTAATCCTGGGGACTACTGCCTCCTGTTTGAACAGGCCTCCAGAGACCCAGAGGCAGAACTTAGGTCAGAATATTACTGATCTTCACCAGGCTTGGTCTAGAGCAGTGGGTCTTATCCAGGGGTGATCTTATACCCCATGAAACATGTGGAAATATGTGGAGATATTTTTGATCCCTTTTCCATATACTA